>NW_017677243.1:0-29641 GCF_001879085.1 Nicotiana attenuata
GCTCAAAACCTGGACCTGTGCAAAAATGCACAGAGTGTAGCATCAGCACAACCGACCCCATGTGCTGGTAAATGTCTAGCCTAACCCCGGCGAAGTAGTGACGAGACTAGACCAGACTACCACATAAACCTGTGCAATTTCATATATATATATATATATATATATATATATATATATATATATATATATATATATATATATATACAGCGGAATTGAAATACAAAACAGAATAACAATATGGGAGGGGAACATGCTGTGGGGAGTATAATAAATTCCAAATAAGAGTCGTCCAATAATAAAGGAATACAGCACAACTCAATAGTACGTAATGAAACAGAATTCAACCAGTGCACGGCATCACCCTTCGTGCTTTTACTCTCGTTCTCACCAAGCAATAACATGTGCACGACATCACCCTTCGTGCTTTTACTCTCATTCCTCACATATATCAATAGAATCAGCACGGAATGGTACATCGTGCGGCACAGCATCACCCTTCGTGCTTTAACACTCTTTCTCATAATAAGCAACAATGCACGGCATCACCCTTCGTGCTTTACACTCTTTCCTTACCATAAACAAGCAGTGCATGACATCACCCTTCGTGCTTTAACGCTCTTCCTCATCCAATCAACAATCACAACAAGGGCAAGGGAAATAAATAAATAATAATGAAAATCCCGGCAAGGGAACACAAACAACAATTAAAAACCCGGCAAGGGTACAATATCAATAACCAACAACGTCCCGGCAAGGGAATGAATCATTAACTCTTCTCTTTCTTTTACTTTCATCTCATAGTTCACATTAACACTTGAGCCAATGCTCCAAAGAGTTACTTATCTCATATACCTTCACAATTTGTATTTGAACCCGAGCCAATACTCCACTAAGTTTCAAGATCACAATTTCTTTCACAAGGTCTTTACAACATATAGAAGTCATCATTTAAGCATGGAAGGCATTACAACAACCAAACTATTCGCAAATAAGGACTCACGGTCATGCTAGACACCGATGTATACATACTCGTCACCATGCCTATACATCGTACTCGACAATTAGCAAGTTACAAATAAGACTCAACTCCTATTCCCTCAAGCTAGGGTTAAACCAAACACTTACCTCGATGCCTTGAACTCAAGTCAAGCCTCAACTATGGCTTTACCCCGTAATTCCACCTCCAATCCGCTCGAATCTAGCCACAAATTACTTAATTACGTTAATAAACACTAAATGAATCAATTTGAATGCATAAAAATGAATTTCCCAAAGTTTTTCCCAAAAATTCCAAAATCGCCCCCGGGCCCACGTGGTCAAAACCCGAGGTTCGAACCAAAATCCGGTTACCCATTCTCCCACAAACTCAAATATGTAATTTGGTTTGAAATCGGACCTTAAATCGAGGTCCAAATCCCCGATTTTTAGAAAACCTAGGTTCTACCCAAAAACCCCAATTTCACCCATGAAAATCCTTGATTTTAAGTGGAAAACATGTTAAATGATGTTAAAGATTGAAAGAATTGAGTAAAAATTGATTTACAAATGATTTGGGATGAAGTTTGTTCTTGAGAAATCGCCTATGGTGTTTGGGTTTTGAAAGAATGGTGAAAAGTGATGAAAATTCGACTAAGTATAAAATTTGCTGGGCCTCAGATCTGGGAATTGCGAACTGGGGTTCACAATTGCGAACCCCGACCTGCTAACTTGGGAATTGCAAAGTCAAGTTCGCATTTGCGAACACTGTGCACAATGCCGGACTCCACATTTGCGAAAAGATGATCGCATTTGCGATCAAACACCCTCCGCATTTGCGAGCACCATGATCGCATTTGCGACCAGTGCCCGGAATTCCCATGTTCGCATTTGCGAGCAAATGAATCGCATTTGCTATCCTACGCCCAGTCCCCAGACTTTGCAATTGCGACTCAAAGCTCGCATTTGCGAGCTCGCAATTGCGAGTCTCTTCTTCGCATTTGCGAAAATCACAGAAGCCAAAATACCAGATCTTTACCAGTTCAAAAATGCAATGTGTGGCCTATCCAAAACTCACCCGAGCCCTCGGGGCTCCAAACCAATTATGCATACAACCTCAATAACATCCTACGGACTTATCCGTGCGATCAAATCGCCAAAATAACATCATATACATCGAATCAAGCCTCAAAACCAATGTTTTCCTTTGAAATTTTCATAAAGCATCAAATTTTCATTTTAAGTCCGAAACACGTCAAACGACGTCCAACTTCAACCAAATTTTATAGAAAGCGCTTAAACCATATATAAGACTTGTACCGGGTGTCGGAACCAAAATACGAGCCCAATACCACAGTCTTTTAATCAAATTTCATTTCCAATTTCCTTAATAATTTCAGAAAAATAATTTCACAGAAAAATTCATTACTCGGGCTCCAGACCTCGGAATTCGACTCCGGGCATATGCCTGGGTCCCATATTTTTCTACGGACCCTCCGAGACCGATAAATCACGGGTCCGGGTCCGGGTCCGTGTACCCAAAACTAATTAGTACCGAACGTCGAAACTAATATTCATATTAATAATCTAAAATTAAGTCAATTTTCTACACTANATTTCTAAATACAAGGGTCTGAAAGAACACATAAGCTGTTTGTCTCGAATACAAAGAGGCAACAGTCTAAAAGAGAGAATAAGAGAGAGACGCCGGGCCTGCGGACGCCTGCAAGGCTACCTCGAGTCTCACGATACTGGAAGCCTGCTCCCGTGCTAATGCTGCTGCTGCTGCTCAAAACCTAGGCCTGTGCAAGAAAATGCACAGAGTGTAGCATCAACACAACCGACCCCATGTGCTGGTAAGTGTCTAGCCTAACCCCGGCGAAGTAGTGACGAGGCTAGACCAGACCACCACATAAACCTGTGCAATTTCAGATGTATATACAGCGGAATCGAAATGCAAAACAGGTAAACAATATGGGAGGGGAAACATGCTGTGGGGAGTATAATAAATTCCACATAAGAGTCGTCCAATAATAAAGGGATACAGCACAACTCAATAGTACGTAATGAAACAGAATTCAACCAGTGCACGGCATCACCCTTCGTGCTTTTACTCTCGTCCTCACCAAGCATTAACATGTGCATGGCATCACCCTTCGTGCTTTTACTCTCATTCCTCACATATATCAATAGAATCGGCACGGAATGGTACATTGTGCGGCACGGAATCACCCTTCGTGCTTTAATACTCTTTCTCATAATAAGCAAACAACGCACGACATCACCCTTCGTGCTTTACACTCTCCTTACCATAAACAAACAGTGCACGACATCACCCTTCCTGCTTTAACACTCTTCCTCACCCAATCAACAATCACAAACAAAGGCAAGGGAATAAATAAACAATAATAAAAATCCCGACAAGGGAACACAAACAACAATTAAAAACCCGACAAGGGTACAATATCAATAACCAATAACGTCCCGGCAAGGGAATGAATCATTAACTCTTTTCTTTCTTTCACTTTCATCTCATAGTTCACATTATCACTTGAGCCAATGCTCCAAAGAGTTACTTATCTCATATACCTTCACAATTTGTATTTCAACCCGAGCCAATGCTCCACTAAGTTTCAAGATTCACAATTTCTTTCACAAGGTCTTTACAACGTATAGAAGTCATCGTTTGAGCATGAAAGGCATAACAACAACCAAACTATTCACAAATAAGGACTCACGGTCATGCTAGACACCAATGTATAGATACTCGTCACCATGCCTATACATCGTACTCGACAATTAGAAAGATACAAATAAGACTTAACTCATATTCCCTCAAGCTAGGGTTAAACCAAACACTTACCTCAAACTTCCACGGCCAGTTCAATCCTCAACAACCGCTTTCCCTCTCGAATTCGGCTCCATTTACCCCAAAAGGTCAAAAATGCCCCCGGGCCCACATGGTCAAAACCCGAGGTTCGAACCAAAACCCGATTACCCATTTCCCCATGAACTCAAATATATAATTTATTTTGGAATCGGACCTCGAATTGAGGTCCAAAACCCCCAATTTTAGAAAACCTAGGTTCTACCCAAAATTCCCAAATTTCCTCATTAAAATCTTTGTTTTGAAGTTGAAATTATGTTTAAAGATGTTAAGGAGTAAAGAAAATGAGTTAGAAATCACTTACCAATCGTTTTGGAGAAGAAGAATCGCTTGGAAAATCGCCTCTTATGTTTTGGGTTTTGAAAAAGTGAAAAATGACTGAAATTCCCTACCTTATATACCCCCCTGAAAGACCCAGCGCGGACCGCGCACAAATGGGCCGCGGCCGCACTGAAGAACTGAACAACATACACTCTCTGAATCCTCCAGCGCGGACCGCACAAAAGGGGAACGCGGCCGCGCTGGTAGACCTGGGAAAATGCTGGCTCTCTGAAGTTACCGCGCTAAAGCGACCGGGGGCGCGCTGAAGCCTGCAATTCCCTGAACCTGCAACACCTGCTATTTCTATGTCTAAGACCTCCCGGGGCCTTCTCAAAATCCACCAGAGCCCTCGAGGCTCCAAATCGAACATACACCTAACTCCAAAAACACCCTACGGACTTACCCGTGCGATCAAATCACCAAAATAATCATAAAAAAAAACAACGGATCAAGCCTCAAAACTCATGAATTCTTCCCAATTTTCATAAAACATCAATTTTCCATTTTAAGTCCGAAACACGTTAAACGATGTCCGATTTCAACCAAACTTTTCAGAAAGCGCTTAAACCATATGTAAGACTTGTACCGGGCGCCGGAACCAAAATACGGGCCCGATACCACAGTCTTTTAATCAAATTTCATTTCCAGTTTCCCTTGATAATTTCAGAAAAACAATTTTACTCAAAAATTCATTTCTCGGGCTTGGGACCTCGGAATTCGATTCCGGGCACACGCCCAAGTCCCATATTTTCCTACGGACCCTCCAGGACCGTCAAATCACGGGTCCAAGTTCGTTTGCCCAAAATGTTGACCGAAGTCAAATTTAATCAATTTAATATCAAAATTTAGCATTTTTCTCACAGAATTCATATTTTGAGCTCTCCGGCTACGCGCCCGGACTGCGCACACAAATCGAGGCAACCCTAAATGGGGTTTTCAAGGCCTCGGACACACGGAATAAGTAAGAAAACAGGTGATGACCCCCTTTGGGTCGTCACATTCTCCACCTCTAAAATAACCGTTCGTCCTCGAACGGACAAAAGAAAGAAGTACCTGAGTCGGGGAAAAGATGGGGATAACGGCTCCGCATATCAGACTCGGACTCCCAGGTCGATGACTCAGGAGGCTGACCTCTCCACTGAACACGAACAGAAGGAAAACTCTTGGATCTCAACTAACGAACCTGCCGATCCAGAATAGCTACCGGCTCCTCCTCATAGGACAAGTCCTGGTCCAACTGGACAGTGCTGAAATCTAACACGTGGGCTGGATCGTCGTGATATCTTCGAAGCATGGATATATGGAAAACTGGGTGCACGGCTGATAAGCTAGGCGGTAATGCGAGTCTATAAGCCACCTCTCCCACTCGATCAAGAATCTCAAACGGACCAATGAACCTTGGGCTAAGCTTGCCCTTCTTCCCAAATCTCATCACGCCCTTCATAGGCGACACTCGGAGCAATACCCGCTCACCAACCATGAAAGCTACATCTCGAACCTTACGATCTGCATAGCTCTTTTGCCTAGACTGAGCTGAACGAAGCCTATCCTAAATGACCCTGACCTTGTCCAAGGCCTCCTGAACCAAATCCGTACCTATCAACCGAGCCTCTCCCGGCTCAAACCATCCAATCGGAGACCGACACCGCCTACCATACAAAGCCTCATAAGGAGCCATCTGGATGCTCGACTGGTAGCTGTTGTTGTAGGCAAACTCCGCTAAAGGCAAGAACTGATCCCACGAACCTCCAAAGTCAATAACACAAGCCCGAAGCATATCCTCCAAAATCTGAATAGTCCGCTCGGACTGACCGTCCGTCTGGGGATGAAATGCTGTGCTCAACTCAACCCGTATGCCAAACTCTCGCTGAACTGCTCACCAGAAGCACGAGGTAAACTGCGTACCCCGATCCGAAATGATAGACGCCGGCACACCATGAAGGCGAACAAACTCCCGAATATAAATCTCACCTAATCTCTCGGATGAATAGGAGACTGCCACAGGAACAAAATGCGCCGACTTGGTCAGCCTATCCACAATGACCCAAACTGCATCGAACTTCTTCCGAGTCAACAGAAGTCCAGTAACGAAGTCCATAGTGATCCTCTCCCACTTCCACTCGGGAAGCCCAATCCTCTGAAATACACCACCAGGCCTCTGGTGCTCATACTTAACCTGCTGACAATTCAAACAACGAGCCACATATGCTACGATATCCTTCTTCATTCTACGCCACCAATAATGCTGCCGCAAATCCTGATACATCTTCACGGCGCCCGGATGAATAGAGTACCGGGAACTATAGAACTCCTCTAAAATCAACTCTCGAAGCCCATCCACATTAGGCACACAAACTCGCCCCTGCAATTCCATCAGCATCTAAGGTAACCTGCCTGGCACCTCTAGCTGCACCGTGTCTCTAAGGACACACAAATGGGGATCATCAAACTCCCGATCACGGATACGCTCCAATAACGAAGAACGAGCGACCGTGCAAGCTAACACTCGGCTAGGCTCAGAAATATCCAACCTCACAAATCGATTGGCCAAGGCCTGAACATCCAAAGCAAGCAACCTCTGACTGACCGGAATATAAGCAAGACTGCCATACTGGCTGACTTCTTATCAAAGCATCGACCACCACATTGGCCTACCCCAGATGATATAAAATGGTGACATCATAATCTTTCAATAACTCCAACCACCTCCTCTGCCTCAAATTCAACTCCTTTTGCTTGAACAAGTACTGAAGACTCTTCTGATCGGTGAACACCTCACACGCCACTCCATACAAATAATGCCTCCAAATCATCAAGGCGTGAACTATGGCTGCCAACTCTAAGTCATGCACTGGATAGTTCTTCTCATGAATCTTCAACTGCCTCGAAGCATAGGCAATGACCTTGCCATCCTGCATCAACACTGCTACAAGCCCAACATGGGAAGCATCACAATAAACATTATAGGCCCTGAACTGTGGGCAAAACCAACACCGGTGCCGTAGTCAGAGCTGTCTTGAGCTTCTGAAAGCTCGCCTCACACTCATCCGACCATCTGAACTGGGCACCCTTCTGGGTCAATCTGGTTATCAGGGCTGCAATAGATGAAAATCCCTCCACGAACCATCTGTAGTAGCCTGCCAACCCCAAGAAACTCCGAATCTTTGTAGCTGATGCTGGTCTAGGCCAGTTCTTGACTGCCTCAATCTTCTTCGGGTCCACCTGAATACCCTCTGCTGATACAACGTGACCCAGGAATGCAACTGAACTCATCCAGAACTCACACTTGGAGAACTTGGCATATAACTGACTATCCCTAAGAGTCTGAAGAACCACTCTAAGGTGCTGCTCGTGCTCCTCCTGGCTGCGGGAGTACACCAAATATCATCAATAAAGACTATCACGAACATGTCCAAATATGGCCTGAACACTCGGTTCAACAAAATGCTGCTGGGGCGTTGGTCAACCCAAATGACATGACCAAGAACTCATAATGCCCATACCGAGTACGGAAAGCTGTCTTAGGGACATCGGATGCCCTAATCCTCAAGTGATGGTAGCCAGATCGCAAGTCAATCTTGGAGAATACCCTCGCACCCTGAAGCTGGTCGAACAAATCATCAATCCTCGGTAGTGGATACTTATTCTTAATCGTTACCTTGTTCAATTGCCGGTAATCAATACACATTCTCATTGACCCATCCTTCTTCTTGACAAATAACACCGGCGCACCCCAAGGAGAGACACTGGGTCTAATGAAACCCTTCTCAAGCAAATCCTACAACTGGTCCTTTAACTCCTTCAGCTCCGGCGGGGCCATACGATATGGCGGAATAGAAATGGGCTGGGTGCCCGGAGCCAAATCAATACAGAAATCAATGTCCCTGTCGGGTGGCATACCCGGTAGGTCTGAAGGGAAAACATCTGGAAACTCCAGGACAATAGGCACAGAATCTATAGGAGGAACCTCAGCACTGGAATCACGAACATAGGCCAAATAGGCCAGACACCCCTTCTCGACCATACGTCGAGCCCTCACGTACGAAATGACGCTGTGGGTAGAATAATATGGAGTACCTCTCCACTCTAAACGAGGCATACCCGGCAACGCTAAGTTCACAGTCTTGGCATGACAGTTCAAGATAGCGTGATAGGGCGATGCCAATCCATACCCAATATGATATCGAAGTCAACCATATCTAAGAGCAACAAGTCTACACGGGTCTCCGAACCCCCAATCACTACAACACACGAACGATGGACTCGGTCGACTACGATAGAGTCCCCCACCGGTGTAGACACATAGGAACACCCAATGCATCACTAGGCATGACCAAGCATGGTGCGAAATAAGATGAAACATAAGAATACGTAGACCCTGGATCAAATAGTACCGAAGCATCTCGGTCACAAACCAGAACCGTACTTGTGATGACTGCATCTGAAGCCTCAGCCTCGGGCCTAGCCTGAAGATCATAACAATAGGGCTGGGCCCCACTACCCTAAACCGTATCCCTAAGTCGATCTGCTGCTGGCTGACCTCCACCCCTGGCGGTCTGGGCTCTACCTCTATGACCTCTACCTCCACCTCTAGTACCTCTACCCCCGCCTCTAGCTGGCTGGGCTGGCTGTGGAGCACCTGGTGCCCGGACCATGCACGAGAATTCTGGCGTGGAGAACTGCTCAGTGCTCGAGGACAAAATCTGGCAATATGACCCGTGTCACCACAAGTGTAACAAGCCCTCGGCTGCTTAGTCTGCTGTCCCTGTCAACCTGAATGGCCTCCGCGGAAACTCTGAAGTGGCGGTGCGCTGATAGGAGCTGGCGGTGCACTGAGTGACTGCCGATCGGGATAGTATGCCTGAGAACCACGACCTCCTAATGTACCGTGAGAAACCTGAAGGGCCGATTGAAAGGGCCTAGGAGGATGGCCTCAACCATATGAATCTCTACCTCCAGATGAGGTACCACTGAATCTGCCGGAATGACGGGCTCTCTTGTCTCCCCCGTGACCACTCCCCTGTGACAGAACCATCTCAACTCGGCGGGCCACATTAGCCGCCTCCTGAAAGCTGATCTCAGTACCAGTCTCCCTAGCCATCTGGAGACGAATCGGCTGAATCAAACCATCAATAAACCTCCTCACCCTCTCTCTCTCTCAATGGGAAGTATGACAAGAGCATGGCGAGCTAGATCGATAAACCGGGTCTCATACTGAGAGACCGTCATAGAACCCTGCTGGAGGCGCTCAAACTGCCTCCGATAAGCATCTCTCTGAGTAACGGGGAGAAACTTCTCCAGAAATAACTCTGAAAACTGATCCCAAGTCAACGACGGTGACCCTGCTGGTTTGGCTAAACAGAAATCCCTCCACCACGTCTTGGCGGATCTAGATAGGCGGAATGCAGCAAAATCAACTCTATTGGACTCAACAATGCCCATGTTTCGAAGAACCTCATGGCAGCTATATAAGAAATCCTAGGGGTCCTCAAAAGAAGCACCGCTGAATGTAGTAGTGAAGAGCTTGGTGAACCTATCCAGCCTCCACAAAGCATCTACGGACATAGCCGCTCCATCGCCGGTCTGAGCAACTACGACTGAACTGCCATAGCTAGTTGAACCACTGGAATCTGACCCTGGGGAGCTACCTGCTCCAGAGTACGTGTAGCAGGAGTCTGGGCTCCTCCTCCATCCTGAGAAGTGGCTGGTGCTACAGGAAGCAATCCTGCCCGGGTGACACTCTCCATGAGGCCCACCAACCGGACCAAAGCATCCTGAAGAACTGGGGTAGCAATAAACCCCTCTGGGACCTGAGCTGGGCCCACCAGAACTGCTGCGGCTGGGGCCGGAACCTCCTCCTCGAAGTCAACCTGAGGCTCCGCCGCTGGTGCTGCTGCTTGGGGCTGAGCTCTGCCCCTACCTCGGCCTCTAGCACGGCCTCGTCGCCCTCTGCCCCTAGCGGGAGCTGCCTGGGGCTCGGATTGCTGATCGGTAGATGAAGAAGCGCGTATTCTCGCCATCTGCGAAAGAACAGAGTGGAAATCCAATTAGCATTGAGAAACATATCCGCACGACTAGAAAGAACAAATGTGAAACTTTTCCTAACTCTGTAGCCTCTGGGGATAAATACAAACGTCTCCGTACCGATCCCTCAGACTCTACCAAGTTTGTCCGTGAGTTGTGAGACCTATGTAACCTAGTGCTCTGATACCAACTTGTCACGACCCGGATTTCCCACCCTCGGGGTCGTGATGGCGCCTTCATTTGTGCTAATAGATATCATAATAGAAAATGTGCCACAGATCGAGCTAACCGAGAAACATGTATGTCCCAACAGTCAAAAGATCCTAGGGAAGTTTACTAAGGCAATACTACATGCACTACTCTTGTTGTCACAAAGATATTTTCTATACCTTTGCAGACTAGGAAAAATGAATCTCCCAATATACATAGACCAACCAGTGAAACAATCTTTATGTGTGAAGAGGCAGTAAATAATTGGATATTGCAGCTGAGAGAGCAGTGCAATTGTGTGACGACCCATAGGGTCATCACCTGTTTTCTTATTCATTCCGTACTTCCAAGGCCTTGAAAACCTTATTTGGGCTTGCCTCGATTTGCGTGCGCAATCCGGGCGCGTAGCTGGAAAGCTTAAATATGAATTCTGTGAGAAAAATGTTAAATTTTGATATTAAATTGAATAAATTTGACTTCGTGGGTAAACAGACCCGGACCCGTGATTTGACGGTCCTGGAGGGTCCGTAGGAAAATATGGGACTTGGGCGTATGCCCGGAATCGAATTCCGAGGTCCCAAGCCCGAGAAATGAATTTTTGTGTGAAATTATTTTCTGGAAATGATTAAGGAAAATGAAAATGAAATTTGATTAAAAGACTGTGGTATCGGGCCCGTATTTTGGTTCCGGCGCCCGGTACATGTCTTATATGTGGTTTAAGCACTTTCTGTAAAGTTTGGTTTAAAACGGACGTTGTTTGACGTGTTTCGGACTTGAAATGGATAATCTGATGTTTTACGAAATTTGGAAGAAATCATGGGTTTTGAGGCCTAATTTGATGTTCATGATGTTATTTTGGCGATTTGATCGCACGGATAAGTCCGTATGATGGTTTTGAGGTGGTGTGTGTGTTTGGTTTGGAGCCCCGAGGGCTCGGGTGAGTTTTGAGTAGGTTACGGGATGCCTTAGACTTAAAATATCAGTTGTTGCAGGTTCAGGAAATATTGCAGGCCTCTGAACCCTCTAGCGCGGTCCGCGAGAAATCGCGTGCGGTCGCGGAGGGGCCATCGCGGCCGTGGTCGCCTTTGCGCGGTCCGCGGTGGGTGCTGTGCGGCCGCGGTCGGCTTTGCGCGGTCCGCGCAGGGCTAAGATCCGCAGGTCTTCAGGTGGGCCAGGCCAGCGCAGCCGCGGTGCGGTCCGCACTGGGACTTCAGAGGGGTATACATAGACGGGAATTTTAGTGATTTTTTCACTTTTCAAAAACCCAAAATATAAGAGGCGATTTTCCAAACAATTCTTCTTCTTCAAAACGATTGGTAAGTGATTTCTAACTCATTTTCTTCACTCCTTAACATCTTTTAACATAATTTCAACTACAAAACAAAGATTTTAATGGGGAATTTTGGGTAGAACCTAGGTTTTTCTAAAATTGGGGATTTGGACCTCAATTTGAGGTCCGATTTCAAAATAATTTATATATTTGAGTTCGTAGGGGAATGGGTAAATGGGTTTTGGTTCGAATCTCGGGTTTTGACCATATGGGCCCGGGGGCATTTGTGACCTTTTGGGGAAAAATAATGAAAAAACTATAATTAGGTATTGGGTTCGTGTTGTTTAGCATTTATTGATGTATTGAAGTCATTATTGTATAGATACGATTGATTTGGAGCCAAATTCGAGGGGCAAGGCGGTTATTGAGGATTGAATTGGCCGTGGAAGTTTGAGGAAAGTGTTTGGTTTAACCCTAGCTTGAGGGACTAGGAGTTGAATCTTATTTGCTAATTGCTTCTTGTTGTGTACGATGTATAGACATGGTGACGAGTATCTATATATTGGTGTCTAGCATGACCGTGAGTCCTTATTTTGCGAATGGATTGGTTGTTGTTATGCCTTCCATGCTTAAATGATGACTTCTATATGTTGTAAAGATCTTGTGAAAGAGATTGTGATCTTTGAACTTCGTGGAGCATTGGCACGGGTTGAAATACAAATTGTGAAGGTATATGAGCTAAGTAACTTCTTGGAGCATTGGCTCAAGTGATAATGTGAACTTTGAGATGAAAGTGAAAGAAAGAGAAGAGTTAACGATTTATCCCGTTGCCGGACGTTGTTGGTATTGATGTTGTCCCTTAACCGGGTTTTATTGGTTGTTGTGTACCTTGCCGGACTTCATTCTGTTTATATTCCCTTGCCCTTGTTGTGATTTGTGATTGGGTGAGGAAGACTGTTAAAGCACGAAGGGTGATGACGTGCATTGAATGATATTTGTGGATCGGGTTGCACGCCGCAACAGTGTTATTATATATTGGGATCGCGTTGCGCGCCGCAACAATTATTGATACAAGTGTGTTTATTTTGGATATTAGTCTCTTGTCCGCTGTAAATTCTAAGCTGCCTTTAGACTGTTACTCTAGATTTACTGTTAATCCTGTTATCTCCCCACAGCATGCTTCCCCTCCCATATTGTCTACTTGTCTTGTATTTCGATTCCGCTGTATGTATATAACTGCACAGGTTTATGTGGTGGTCCAATCTAGCCTCGTCACTACTTCGCCGGGGTTAGGCTAGACACTTACCAGCACATGGGGTCGGTCGTGCTGATACTACACTCTGTGCTATTTTGCACAGGTCTAGGTATCGAGCAGCAGCAGCCGTAGTGTGAGAGCAGGCTTCATTTCAGTGAGACCCGAGGCAGCCTTGCAAGCGTCCGCAGGCCCGCGTCTCCTTTATCCTTTATTTTTATCTATTATCTTATTGTATTCGAGACAAACAGCTTATGTTCTCTTTCATACGTTGTATGTAGTATTCTTAGCAGTTCGTGAGTACAGTGACACCAGTCTTGGGTAGAGGATTTTGTTGAACTTTCCGTATTTCTATTCAGTTTTTATAAAATGTTAAGACTTCCTCTCATTATCGAATTTCGTTGCTTTTGTATTATCGTCGTAAATTGTTAAAATGGACTAGATTATTATTGGACAAATAATTAAATTTGGCTTGCCTAGCTCCCATTAGTAGGCGCCATCACGACTCCCGAGGGTGGGAAATCCGGGTCGTGACAAATTGTTTTCTAATTTAGCTTGCACGGTCGCTCGTTCTTCATTATTGGAGCGTATCCGTGATTGGCAGTTTGATGATCCTCATTTGTGTGTCCTTAGAGACACGACGCAGCGAGGAGGTGCCAAGAAGGTTACCTTAGATGCGGATGGAGTTTTGAGATTCCAGGGGCGAGTTTGTGTACCCAATATGGATGGGCTTCGAGAGCTGATTTTGGAGGAGGCCCATAGTTCCAGGTACTCTATTCATCCGGGCGCCGCGAAGATGTATCAGGATTTGCGGCAGCATTATTGGTGGCGTAGAATGAAGAAGGATATCGTAGCATATGTGGCTCGTTGTTTGAATTGTCAGCAGGTTAAGTACGAGCATCAGAGGCCTGGTGGTGTATTTTAGAGGATTGAGCTTCCCGAGTGGAAGTGGGAGCGGATTACTATGGATTTTGTTACTGGACTTCCGCTGACTCAAAAAAAGTTCGACGCAGTTTGGGTCATTGTTGATAGGCTGACCAAGTTAGCACATTTCATTCCTGTGGCAGTCTCCTATTCTTCTGAGAGATTGGCTGAGATCTATATTCGGGAGATTGTCCGCCTTCATGGTGTGCCCATGTCTATCATTTCGGACCGGGGTACGCAGTTTACCTCGCGCTTCTGGAGGGCAGTTCAGCGAGAGTTGGGCACACGGGTTGAGTTGAGCACAATATTTCATCCCCAGACGGACGGTCAGTCCGAGCAGACTATTCAGATTCTAGAGGATATGCTTCGAGCTTGTGTTATTGACTTTGGAGGTTCGTGGGATCAGTTCTTGCCTTTAGCGGAGTTTGCCTACAACAACAGCTACCAGTCGAGCATCCAGATGGCTCCTTATGAGGCTTTATATGGTAGGCGGTGTCGGTCTCCGGTTGGATGGTTTGAGCCGAGAGAGGCTCGGTTGTTGGGTACAGATTTGGTTCAGGAGGCCTTGGACAAGGTCAAGATCGTTCAGGATAGGCTTCGTTCAGCTCAGTCTAGGCAAAAGAGTTACGCAGACCGCAAGGTTCGAGATGTGGCATTCATGGTGGGTGAGCGGGTATTGCTCCGAGTGTCGCCTATGAAGGGCGTGATGAGATTTGGGAAGAAGGGAAAGCTTAGCCCAAGGTTCATTGGTCCGTTTGAGGTTCTCGACCGAGTGGGAGAGGTGGCTTATAGACTTGCATTGCCGCCCAGCTTATCAGCCGTGCATCCAGTTTTTCATGTATCCATGCTTCGGAGGTATCACGGCGATCCAGCCCATGTGTTAGACTTCAGTACTGTCCAGTTGGACAAGGACTTGTCTTATGAAGAGGAGCCGGTAGCTATTCTGGACCGGCAGGTTCGTCAGTTGAGATCCAAGAGTTTTCCTTCTGTTCGTGTTCAGTGGAGAGGTCAGCCTCCTGAGGCATCGACCTGGGAGTCCGAGTCTGACATGCGGAGTCGTTATCCTCGTCTTTTCCCCGACTCAGGTACTTCTTTCTTTTGTCCGTTCGAGGACGAATAATTGTTTTAGAGGTGGAGAATGTGACGACCCAAAGGGTCATTACCTATTTTCTTATTCATTCCGTACTTCCGAGGCCTTGAAAATCTCATTTGGGGTTGCCTCGATTTGCGTGCGCAATCCGAGCGTGTAGCCTGAAAGCTTAAATATGAATTCTGTGAGAAAAATGCTAAATTTTGATATTAAATTGAATAAATTTGACTTCGGTCAACATTTTGGATAAACGGACCCAGACCCGTAATTTGACTGTCCCGGAGGGTCCGTAGGAAAATATGGGACTTGGGCATATGCCCGAAATCGAATTCCGAGGTCCCAAGCCCGAGAAATGAATTTTTGTGTGAAATTGTTTTCTGGAAATGATTAAGGAAAATGAAAATGAAAATGAAATTTGATTAAAAGACTGTGGTATCGGGCCCGTATTTTGGTTCCGGCGCCCGGTACAAGTCTTATATGTGGTTTAAGCGCTTTCTGTAAAATTTGGTTTAAAACGGACGTTGTTTGACGTGTTTCGGACTTGAAATGGATAATCTGATGTTTTATGAAATTTGGAAGAAATCATGGGTTTTGAGGCCTAATTTGATGTTCATGATGTTATTTTGGCGATTTGATCGCACAGGTAAGTCCGTATGATGGTTTTGAGGTGGTGTGTATGTTTGGTTTGGAGCCCCGAGGGCTCGAGTGAGTTTTGAGTAGGTTCCGGGATGCCTTAGACTTAAAATACAAGCTGTTGCAAGTTCAGGAAATATTGCAGGCCTCTGAAATCGCGGTTCGCGAGAAATCGCGTGCGGCCGCGGTCGCCTTTGCGCGGTCCGCGGTAGGTGCGCGGCCGCGGTCCCTTTTTGCACGGTCCGCGCTGGGACTTCAGAGGGGTATATATAGACGGGAATTTCAGTTATTTTTTCACTTTTCAAAAATCCAAAACATAAGAGGCGATTTTCCAAACAATTCTTCTTCTTCAAAACGATTGGTAAGTGATTTCTAACTCATTTTATTCACTCCTTAACATCTTTTAACATAATTTCAACTTCAAAACAAAGATGTTAATGGGGAAATTTGGGAATTTTGGGTAGAACCTAGGTTTTTCTAAAATTGGGGAGTTGGACCTCAATTTGAGGTCTGATTTTTAATTTATATATTTGAGTTCGTGGGGGAATAGGTAAAGGGGTTTTGGTTCGAAACTCGGGTTTTGACCATGTGGGCCCGGGGGCATTTTTGACCTTTTGGGGAAAAATGATGAAAAAGCTATAACTAGGTATTGGGTTCGTGTTGTTTAGCATTTATTGATGTATTGAAGTCATTATTGTATAGATACGATTGATTTGGAGCCGAATTCGAGGGGAAAGGCGGTTATTGAGGATTGCATTGGCCGTGGAAGTTTGAGGTAAGTGTTTGGTTTAACCCTAGCTTGAGGGACTAGGAGTTGAGTCTTATTTGCTAATTGCTTCTTGTTGTGTACGATGTATAGACATGGTGACGAGTATCTATACATTGGTGTCTAGCATGACCGTGAGTCCTTATTTTGCGAATGGATTGGTTGTTGTTATGCCTTCCATGCTTAAATGATGACTTCTATATGTTGTAAAGATCTTGTGAAAGAGATTGTGATCTTTGAACTTCGTGGAGCATTGGCACGGGTTGAAATACAAATTGTGAAGGTATATGAGCTAAGTAACTTCTTGGAGCATTGGCTCAAGTGATAATGTGAACTTTGAGATGAAAGTGAAAGATAGAGAAGAGTTAATGATTTATTCCCTTGCCTGGACGTTGTTGGTTATTGATGTTGTACCCTTGCCGGGTTTTTATTTGGTTGTTTGTGTACCCTTGAAGGGACTTCCATCCTTGTTTTATTATTCCCTTGCCCTTGTTTGTGATTTGTTGATTGGGTGAGGAAGAGTGTTAAAGCACGAAGGGTGATGTCGTGCATTGAATGATATTTGTGGGTCGGGTTGCACGCCGCAACAATGCTAAACGATATGAATCAGGTTGCACGCCGCAACAATGTTGTTATATATTGGGATCGGGTTGTGCGCCGCAACAATTATTGATACAAGTGTGTTTATTTTGGATATTAGTCTCTTGTCCGCTGTAAATTCTAAGTTGCCTTTAGACTGTTACTCTGGATTTACTGTTAATCCTGTTATCTCCCCACAACATGTTTCCCCTCCCATATTGTCTACTTGTCTTGTATTTCGATTCCGCTGTATGTATATAACTGCACAGGTTTATGTGGTGGTCCAGTCTAGCCTCGTCACTACTTCGCCGGGGTTAGGCTAGACACTTACCAGCACATGGGGTCGGTTGTGCTGATACTACACTCTATGCTATTTTGCACAGGTCTAGGTATCTAGCAGCAGCAGCCGTAGTGCGAGAGCAGGCTTCATTTTAGTGAGACCCGAGGTAGCCTTGCAGGCGTCCGCAGGCCCGTCGTCTCCTTTATCCTTTATTTTTATCTGTTATCTCATTGTATTCGAGACAAACAGCTTATGTTCTCTTTCAGAATTGTATGTAGTATTCTTAGCAGTTCGTGAGTACAGTGACACCAGTCTTGGGTAGAGGATTTTGTTGAACTTTCCGCATTTCTATTCAGTTTTTATAAAATGTTAAGACTTCCGCTCATTATCGAATTTCGTTGCTTTTGTATTATCGTCGTAAATTGTTAAAATGGACTAGATTATTAATGGACAAATAATTAAATTTGTCTTGCCTAGCTCCCATTGGTAGGTGCCATCACGACTTCCGAGGGTGGGAAATCCGGGTCGTGACAAATTGTTTTCTAATTTATACTAAAAGTAGGAAGCTCCTACCTTCAAAGTCAGATTACAATAATACCCTTTAAAATCAGAACTACCATTGTCTCTAATGAAAAATAATAAACCTTCAATTAATTAATATTTTAATTACTTTAGAAGTTAAGCGAGTGAATCAGAGCAGTAGTTTAATGCTTCAGATAATCAATTCAATGACCTTAATTAGGTTGAGGGCATTCATATTGTCATCAAGTACTCCCCAAAAAAGTATTCCTTCGGTTACTCCCAAAAAACGTATCTCCATCATAATTATCATGGAAGATGTTTAGACAGAGATGTTTTCATATTTAGGGTTTTTCTAAAATTTATTTTCATAATTAGAAGGCGAAAAACAAAATAAATATGATATCTAAGAAGACAATTATAGAGAATTTGATGAGACAGACAGAGAAGGAACACAAACATCTCGTGATGATGCAGGAAGGAATTAGGCGTGTAAATTTCTTTAGTTATTACCTGTAGTTTTTCACTCTTTATATTTTGGTTCTTTCAGTTTCCGTGGTAATCTCTTTGTACTGCCCTTTTACATTCTTTATTTATAGCAATGTAAAATTTTTTTTAGTTATTACTGATTGTGTGTTTCTCTCATCTTTCCCGCAAATAATTTATTTTTTGCACAACCTTTTCGCATTCGTCACAACAATCTGTAGAAGTGTACAATAAGATGTCTTTGTCCGATTATCCTCCCTCTTCTTTTTGCAGAACATTCTTTTTCACCAAGGAGTGTACTTCACTCAGCAATATGTGTTTTAATTAGTTTGTGATACAAGTAATCACTTCTCTTCTGTCCTTTTTGGGTCATAGCTAGCAATTGATTGGTTTTTCGTAATTTTAGCATTTTATTATCAAGTGCGGTTATTAAATTCATCATGTGATATTAAGGTTTAATTTAGTGTTATAAATCCTTTTTAATAGGTTTCTTGGTTACTACACCAAAATTGGTTATAATTCTATACTTTTGTAATTACTTTAAAACATTATTAACATATTCATACATGTTGCCACCTGAAGTTGCTCGCTTTTTCAATGAAACCACAAAAATAGTTTGTTTTAACCATAATATATTTCAGAGTGTCACTCTTTTACAAAAACTATTGTACTGTTTGGTGGTTCAGCTTCTAAAGGATATAGATTAGATAAAAAAAAAAAAACCGATTCTTCATTACATCTATATATTGTGTTTGCATCTAATGCATACCTATTAGCGAGTTGAAGACATATGCAACAGAAGATGTAGTTGGATACATGAAGGAGCTTAATAGCTATACATCATCTCTAAAGGTAACAAGTAAAGCAATTACCCAAGTCTATATTAATTGAGTATTAGATACGTTTAACATTGAAAAAATTGGAGAAATCCTTACATATTTTTTGCAGATCAAGGAGGCTGATATTGAACCATTTGAAAAAAATTATAGAGGATCTGAGTTGGAGAAGAAAGACGTAATTTATCTATAGAGGTTTAAGGTAAGATAAAGAGGTAAGAGAAGGAAGCCAGATGCAATATGCTCTTCGTAAAGAGGTGGCAACATGTATGAATAAAGAGGTGAGAACTACAATTGAGGGTTATAACAGACAAATTGCATAAAGAGGAGAGATTTGAAATTACACCTGAAACTGCACCAAACAAACATCGAAATTCCTAATTTTCCGTGTTCGTCTTTCTCCAAGTCATTTTTTCTCAAGCAAATATCAAAATTCGTAAACTACCAAAGAAGGCAAAAAAAAAAAAAAAAAAAAAAAAAACTCAAATTTGCAAGTAATCAGTACTTGCAAAGAGAAGAAACCAGATATATATGAAAAATAAAGAAAATTGAAAGATATTATACCGGCGATTATGTCGGAATCTGATCTCTTCTTGCCAAGAGGTTTCGGATTCTTCTGTGAACTTCAACACTCTCAATTGTGTGGTACATCTATGAAATCAAAGTTCTTAAAATTTCAATTTCAAAAATTAGGTTAAAATCCAAATGATTTTGATGATAATTTCACCCAAAAGTTTTGATGATAATTCAAAGTGAAAGAAGTTACCTACATACAACACTTCATGGATAATAACAAATGGAGCAGCCAAGGAGGAAGAGAAGAAAAGAGAGTCGCGAAGAAGCAAGAGGAGCAAAAACGAAGCAGAAAAGCTAATATGTTGTCTCTCAATGTTACAACACACCTGGAGGGATGTTTCTTAATCCCATTTTGTGGAGGCATGCAGATTTTCAATTTAGCAATTGGCATTTGATCATTAACTCCACTCCGTCTGAGGATGAAATGTTGTGCTCAACTCAACCTGTGTGCCCAACTCACGCTGAACTACTCTCCAGAAATGCGAGGTAAACTGCGTACCTCGGTCAGAAATGATAGACACGGGCACACCATGAAGTCGAACAATCTCTCGAATATAGATCTCAGCTAACCTCTCAGAAGAATAGGATACTGCCACAGGAATGAAATGTGCATTATTCTTGATTCATCTTTGTTGTCTTTTATTTTTTCTATCATCATTCTTACGGCTTTGAAATCAACATACGCGAGAGAAAATAAATAAAAGCTAGTGTAATCGAATCTAATATTGAGAAAATTATCCGTATTTAGAAAACACAACCAAATCTAGGTACAAAATCTTTCATCTATTTTCTGAAATTATACAGCTACATCAAAATTTGAAATTGGAATTTGGATATTTGAAATTTTCTGACCCTATTATTTTGGATGGAATTGCAAATTGGCGTAATGTAGTAAACTCGTGGGACCAAAAATAATAGTGATTATTTCAGTACTGATTCTAATAACACACGTTATTTTCACACTTGTTCTGTTCAAGAATTTTTGTTGTTTCGATGAGTTATTCGATGTGTTTGATATTACGTGTTGACTTAGGCTGCAGTAGTACACTTGCACAAGCATACATCGTAGCATGCCACTTATGCTAGTCTAAGAGTATGAAACTTGACATTTATTAATGATGCCCATGTATTCTTGTATTATCCGTTTTCATGTTGCTATTGAGCCTGTGATTATGCCGGACGGATTGTGATTGAGAGCCTGTGATCATGCCGGACGGATTGTGATTGTGAGCCTGTGACTATGCCGGAAGGATTGTGAGACTATGTCGGGCGGATTGTGACTGTGAGACTGTGACTATGCTGGGCGAATTGTGATTTTGGTACATGAGTTATCCATGTGGTTGTGATTCAAGATGTGGGCACAAGGTGCCGTGTATATGATGGTGGGTTTAGACCCGGAACTTGTGACTATGATATGAGGTATCACGGAGTGATTTCGTTGTGAAACTTGTGTTAGAACGGCGTGATTAATTGGTTTTCCTTTGTGTTCCTTATTTGGTTTTAATGATACTTCACGGTGTTCTTATTGCTTTGTTGTCTATATCACATGTTGATGTTGTTGCCATTTACTTCCTTATTTAAAATAAATTAAAATTCTCTGTAATCTAGTGATACGGTGCATGAAATTGTTGCTCGATCGTGCAAGGAGCAGCAGAGACAAATTGAGGTATAGGCTCATGTTCTTGTATCGCTTCTCAACCTTTTTACTTTTTCTTTAGAAGAGTAATCTGTGTTAGTCTCTAATTATTTTAGTCCATTTGATCTATTGACAATTTAGTACAACTACACCCCCCCCCCCCCTTCCTTACACACAAAAAAAATGATGAGAGACATCTTACCAGATATTTTAAACGTGGTGAGTCTATATGCACAAACATTTGCATCACACAACTTAATTTCAGAAGCCTAATTTATGTTAAGTGCAAGTCTTTGCCTGCAGATGCCACAATACGTTTTTATTAAATACTCTGTGGTGTTCCATAAGCTGTTTAAGTCTGCTGAATTGAATGTCAAAGAAGCACTGTCTGTGAAAGTGTGCCTGTCTTGTCTTATGATTTAATTAATTTTGAATGATGCTTTAGAAGGAGAAATAGGCTACCGTTGGGTGCTACCTTCCACATCCATGGATATCATATTTGGTGTTAGTCCTCTCACGACTTTACCCACGCATATGTATCAAATGTATGTTTGTGTAATGCAGCAGCTCAGCCCACAGCTTTGTCCACCATAAAATCTGGCATTTCAGATCTCTCCCTCACTTCGTCTTGTGTCACTCTCAGATAAGCCTGGTTCCTTCCATTTTCTTTGCCGTAACATTTTTGCATATAGAATGGGAGCGTTGGTACCATGGTAAAGTTGTCTCTATGTTACCTATAGGTCACGGGTTACGAGCGGTGGAATCATCTATTTATACTTGCATTGAGGTAGGTTGCCTACATCATATCCCTTGGGTGCGTTCCTTTCTCGGACCCTGCGTGAATGCGGGATACTTCGTGCACCGGGCTGCCCTTTTTATTTTAGTTCTGTATATAGTTACTTGGGTAGGTGATAACTTTGAGTAGAGTGTCTTTCATCCTGTCCGTCTCCTTGGTCCCATTCCAAGTTACTACATCTTTCCTGCGAGGAAGGGAGCGTGCATTAGCTGAGTACCAGTTTCATCTTAAAAGTATTATAGTTTCTATGGTCCAAAAATGAGCAGATGAACCTTATGTTAGGAGACATACCAAGTTTGCTGGACGTCATATGGTCTTGGATATCGCCTTCTGAAGATGATGCAACCTTCTTCAGGCAAGTAAACTTTTCACACTTTATTGTACATGGGCAGAGGCTCTTTGTTGCACATACACAAAAAGATTAGATTATTCTGCAGTATTTTGAGATTCTTATTGTCTTTGTAAAGCTTCTAAATAGTATTTAATGTTGTTGAATTGTTTCACCTCATTAAAACATAGTAGTTAGAATTGGGACACATTTATTTAAGTACTTCCTGACACGCCTCTTTCCGTATGGGTCTCATTCTTTTCCTTAAGTCTAACATGTGGAAGTTCCATGCGTAAATGGGTGGTAGTAAGATTCAAAACTGAGACTTCTCCCTATGTTAGCATTGTGTTGAGTGCGTGACCACCTCTTCTTAAATATTACAAACACGTCACATACTGATTACCCTTTTATCAGCTTTATCATGTTAGATTTTTTGATGTCAANACACATGTTTATTTATCTTCTTTCGCCAAAGTATGGATCACAAAATATTTCCTTACCAACAAGAATAACGAGAAACAGTACGTGAGCTACATGTACTTTTAGAAGAAGGATGGTGTCACATTTAACATCTAGCTTAAGTTTCCATGTAAAAAGTTAGAATTCAAGTAGAATTTAGAACCTAAGGGTATGGCTTGGAGGTCAATGAAGTAGGAGGAGAACCATGAGGTCTCAAGTTCAAATACGAGCGGAGTCAAAATTCACTAGGTGACTTCTTCCCATCTGCCTAAGCTTTGGTGAGGAGAGTTTTCGAGTGCCTGTGTTGGTGGGAGATAGCATGTACATCAGAATGCGTATCACTATCATAAAAAGTAAAAAAAACTAGTGAAATTTAAGCCGTTAAGTGATGGATCATTTGAAAGTGGGCTACTTTGAGAATCTAATTTACATAGTCATTACTCTAACCTAAGTCTGTTAATCAGGCCGGGCTGACCTATTTTCAACCCGCTTCGGCCCAGGTCAGCACGTTAATGTAGCATTTAGGGGCGGGCGTGGGGCGGGTTGGGGGGGGGGGGTTAGACGAACACATTTTGGATACCGGTGCACCGGAACCGCTAAGCCGTTAACGGGCTGCAGCCCGGTATCCGTTACAAATTTTTATTTTTATTTTTTTATTCATTTATTTGAATAATTTTTTGGACCGCTGTCAACGGTCAAATTCAGAAATGACTGTTGGGGAACCCGAACCCGTAACCTATAGGTCACACGGAAACAATTTGATTTTGTTGCTCCAAGGCTCTTCTCATCATTATTTTATTACAGTAAATCTTAATTACCCCTAACATACTTTTTATAAATTACCATTTTGATAGAATTCGTTTTTAACTCATAGTATTATCTTTTACGATTTGTTTAATAGATTTAAAATTAATTTAAAAAGTAAGTTAAGCTGATCAAGTTTTTTAAATGGAGCAAGAGTATCGATCAATCAAATATTTTAAACAAATAGAAACGATGGATGTCGCATGTTTCATTAGAGAAAACATATTTTACTTTTAGCCGCTATTCTCTTTTGCGGTGTTTTATCAGTTACTAGCATAAATAGCGAAATACAATTTAGAGCCTGTTTGGATTAGCTGATTTGAAGTAGCTGATTTGAAGTATTAGGTGTTGAAAAGCACAGTTAAGTGCTGAAACTGATTTTATAAATATACAGTTACGTGTTTAGATACAAGTGCTGAAATTGATAATAAGTTGCTACAGTATTTGAAAGAAAGTGCTGATAAGCTCTTTTTCTGTTAAAACGACTTAAATAACCTTAGAGTTGTTTACACTTATAATGACATAATTTCTTCAAAATTTTAGATTCCAGATCTATTCAAATACAAAATATTTTATTTGTCATTTTATTTTAAATACAACTGTGCTTAGATAAAAAAAACTTTTATGATAAATAAAATTTATTTTACGATAACCATATAATCATAAGTTATAATAATTAATAAATTGCAAAAGTTTCTAAGTAAAAAATAAACGCCTAAATAAATATTTGAAGAGAAATAAACATCGTCTTCATCAACACAACACTTAGCAGCAATTGCACCAAAAATTTGGTATGTCCTCATTTATTACATACAGTTCAAAAATTAATACACATTCACATAGATACAAATATGCAAAGGAATAGAGAATTTGCTTATCTTAAAGAGTCAATAAGAATTGCAGACTTGAAGAGGCGGGGGGGGGGGGGGGGGGGGGGTGAAACAACTTGAGGTAGTGATTATTGATGTAAGAGTTTTGTTCTAAAAAAGAATATTTTAAGGATAAAATAGTAAAAATCTTGGACAAACTTAAAGTGCTTATAAGCTAAAAATTCATAAGCTGGGGGTGACTAGCTTATGGCTTTTAGCTTATTTTTGACTTATAAGCACTTTTAACTTTACCAAACGCGTAGATAAGCCGAAAAGTATTTATAAGCTAGTTTGACCAGCTTATAAGCTTAGAAAAACACCCTCTTACTCCTCGTAAAAATTGCACGGGTGCCCTATTTGGTCGCCTCCATTTAACCTATACCCACTTTTTAAAAAAGTTTTAATTTGTACCCACTTTTTAAATAATTTCAGGCCTCTTTCTCCTCCTTCGTTTTCTTCTTCTTCTCTTCTCCTCCTTCTTCAGCTCTTTTAATGTTTTTGCACACCTTCAAGAAGATTTTTAATAGAATATATCTCTCTTCAATATCTACTTAGTTAACGCAACACTAATGGAAATAGTACATGTAAGTTTGAGAAAAAAAAACAATAAGTGCTCCTTATTTGTATTCTAAATGTTAAGTATTTTAGAACGAGTTTAGTTTGCGAAATGGAAAATATAAAGATAAGGTGTTATTATTGATTTTGATTGTTGATCTAATCCAAATAGAATGTTATGTGGTGTTGCAGAGGATGAAGCAAGTAGTTCAACCCGCAAGCAAATTGAATGAAGCAATATCAGCAACAAGAGGACGACATGAAGTTCAAGTTGACTGCTTGGAATATTACCAGAAGGACCCAAGCACCAAAGTGCATCCTCTAGCAGCTGAAGTTTAGCAAATACTAAATAAATTTCAGCTCCTAAAATTCTGAAGTTCAGTAAATACTAAACAAACTTACTTCAGCTCCTAAAATGCTGAAGTTCAGCAGATACTAAACAAACTTCAGCTCCTAGAATGCTGAAGTTCAGTAATAGCAAAACAAAAACTTCAGCCAAAACATGTTGTAGTTTTATTGAACTGAAGTTTTCGATTACACTATGAACTGAAGTTTGCGTGATTGCTTTTGCAAGTCAGGCAAAGGCAAAAATATCTGGAGTTTTGCAAAAATATATGATAAGGCTACACTTCAGGCAAAACATTCTGAAGTTCAAACTTCATACATAGATTTTTACTACTGCAGGGCTGTATGTCTGAAGTTACCCAAAAAGTGGGTACGTTTGCAATTTTTTTTACAATAATCGGCGTACTCCGATCAGTGGGGGAAAATCTTTGGCTCTATCGAACATACAGGGAATTGGAGGTAGCATTCTACCGATATCAAGTCATGGACTGGTTATACTTTAAAAGGTGACTCGAAAAACTGGGTATAGATGCAAAGCCCCCTACTCCTCTGATGTTTAGACTAGGCATTTGACTATCAATTTTGACAAGAAAAAGTAAGAACAATTGATTCTATTTTACTACTGTAACAACAAATTTGATGCCTGAAAAAATGAAATAAATTGTACTTCTAGTATTTAATTCAAGTAAAATGAGTGTTAGAATCTCTCGAAATTTCTTTACGTCTAGAGAAATTATCATTTGAATTTTCTCTTTATCTTCAATTGTTAACTCAAGGGCTTGATCGCTTATTCTTGACTTTGATTGATTTGTATTTTAATTCAACGATTTGAAGCTTGATCTTGAATCCGAGTTCAAACTTAGTGGGCGTTTGGACATAAGAATTGTGAAATTTCGAAAAAAATGCAAATATTTCAAAGTAAAAATGGTACATGAATATTAGAGTGTTGTACAAACACAAGCCTAATTGTACCCAATTTCGTGGGCGTTTCGACATAAGTATTGTAAAATTCCAAAAAAAAAGTAATTTTTTTTCAAGTGAAAGTGGTATTTCAAATTATAATTGTGTTTGGACATGAATAATATTTAAGTTTTTTTTGAAGTTTTGTGAGTGATTTGAGTGAAAATTTTGAAAACAGCTTTTTGGAGTTTTTCGAATTTTCGAAAAATTCCAACATTCATCTTCAAGTGAAAATTGAAAATTTTATTGCCAAACATTAATTTCGAAAAAAAAATGAAATTTTTTTGAAAAAAAAGTGAACTTTTTTTTTATGTGGACGGCATCACAATATCCAATAAGTACTGAAATAAACATGAATGAAGAAAGGCAACGGCAGAAAACAAATTTCCTGTAGTATTTCAATAATTTTTACAGAGAGAATACCAACTACAGATTATAAGAACAATTACCCTTCTCACAACACATTTTGTTACAGTAGTACGAACAAAATTATAGACTCTACTTCGTCTTGTCTTCTTCCACATCACCACCATTAGATGCCCCATTTCCACCCAGCGTAGATCTCACTTCTGATGGACTTATTACATCCTTTGATGACAGAGGGANTCAGATTCCAGCAGCTCAGCCAGCTACGACAGTTCAGCCGAGGGTAGTTGCACAGGCCGGCGATGGAGCGGCTATGTCCGCAGATGCTTTATGGAGGCTGGACAGGTTTACCAAGCTCTTCACTGCTACATTCAGCGGAGCTTCTTCTGAGGACCCCTGGGATTTCTTATATAGCTGCCACGAGGTTCTTCGGAACATGGGCATTGTGGAGTCCAATGGAGTTAATTTTGCTGCCTTTCGTCTATCTGGATCCGCCAAGACTTGGTGGAGGGATTTCTGTTTAGCCAAACCAGCAGGGTCGCCGTCTTTGACTTGGAATCAGTTTTCAGAGTTGTTTCTGGAGAAGTTTCTCCCTGTTACTCAGAGGGATGCTTATCGGAGGCAGTTTGAGCGCCTCCAGCAGGGGTCTATGACAGTCACTTAGTATGAGACCAGGATTATCGATCTAGCTCGCCATGCCCTTGTCATACTCCCCACTGAGAGGGAGAGGGGTGAGGAGATTTATTGATGGTTTGATCCAGCCTATTCGTCTTTAGATGGCCAGAGAGGCGGGGAGTGATATTACTTTTCAGGAGGCGGCCAATGTGGCCGGATGATCGAGATGGTTCTGCCACAGGGGGGTGGTCATAGAACAGACAAGAGACCCCGTCACACAGGTCGGTTCAGTGGTGCCTCATCTGGGGGCAGGGATTCTTATGATAGGGGTCAGCCTTCCAGGCCTTTCCAGTCAGCCCTCCAGGTTTCTCAGGGTGCCCCAGGTGATCGTGGTTCCCGTGGGCATTATTCTGATCAACAGTCACTCAGTGCACCGTCAGCTCCCATCAGTGCACTGCCACTTTAGAGTTTTCATGGAGGTCATTTGGGTCGCCAGGGCCAGCTACAACGTTCGGAGGGATGTTATGAGTGTGGTGAGTATAGTCACATTAGGAGAGCTTGCTAGAGATTGAGGGGTACTCAGTCTCAGCAGCAAGGTCCCCGTCCTATGATTCAGGCACCAGATGCCCCACAGCCAGCCAGAGGTGGAGGCAGAGGTCATAGAGGTGGAGGTAGAGGCCATAGAGGTGGAGCTCAGACCGCCAGGGGCGGAGGTCAGCTAGCAGCAGATCGACCTAGGGATACAGCTTAGGGTGGTGGGGCCCAACCCCATTGCTATGCTCTTCAGGCTAGACCAAAGGCAGAGGCCTCAGATGCGGTGATCACAGGTACGGTTCTGGTTTGTGATCGAGGTGCTTCGGTACTATTTGATCCAGGGTCTACGTATTCATATGTTTCCTCTTATTTTGCACCATGCTTGGTTATGCCTAGTGATGCTTTGGGTATTCCTGTATATGTGTCCAGCCCGGTGGGTGACTCTATCGTGGTCGACCGAGTCCATCGTTCGTGTGTTGGAGTGATTGAGGGTCTTGAGACCCGTGTAGACTTGTTACTCTTAGATATGGTGGACTTTGATATCATTCTGGGTATGGATTGGCTATCACCCTATCACGCTATCTTGGACTGCCATGCCAAGACTATGACTTTGGCTTTACCGGGTATGCCTCGCTTAGAGTAGAGAGGGACTCCAAGTCATTCTACCCGTAGTGTCATATCGTACGTGAAGGCTCGAAGTATGGTCGAGAAGGGGTGCCTGGCTTATTTGGCCTATATTCGTGATTCCAGTGCTGAGGTCCCTTCCATATACTCTGTGCCTATTGTCCGGGAGTTTCCCGATGTTTTTCCTTTAGACCTACCGGGTTTGCCACCCGACAGGGATATAGATTTCTGTATTGACTTGGTTCCGGGCACTCAACCCATTTCTATTCCGCCGTACAGAATGGCCCCGCCGGAGTTGAAGGAGTTAAAAGAATAGTTGCAGGATTTGCTGGAGAAGGGTTTCATTAGACCCAGTGTGTTTCCTTGGGGTGCGCCGGTGTTATTTGTCAAGAAGAAGGATGGGTCAATGAGGATGTGTATTGATTACCGGCAATTGAACAAGGTAACGGTCAAGAATAAGTACCCACTGTAGAGGATTGATGATTTGTTCGACCAGCTTCAGGGTGCCAGGGTATTCTCCAAGATTGACTTGCGATCTGGCTACCATCAGTTGAGGATTAGGGCATCCGATGTCCCTAAGATAACCTTCCGCACTCGGTATGGGCATTACGAGTTCCTGGTTATGTCATTTGGATTGACCAATGCCCCAGCAGCATTTATGGAGTTGATGAACCGAGTGTTCAGGCCATATTTGGACATGTTCGTGATAGTCTTTATTGATGATATTTTGGTGTACTCCCGCAGCCAGGAGGAGCACGAGCAGCACCTTAGAGTGGTTCTTCAGACTCTGAGGGATAGTCAGTTATATGCCAAGTTCTCCAAGTGTGAGTTCTGGCTGAGTTCGGTAGCATTTCTGGGTCACGTTGTATCAGCTGAGGGTATTCAGGTGGACCCGAAGAAGATAGAGGCAGTCAAGAACTGGCCTAGACCAGCATCAGCGATGGAGATTCGGAGTTTCTTGGGGTTAGCAGGCTACTACCGTCAGTTTGTGGAGGGGTTTTCATGTATTGCAGCCCTGATGACCAGGTTGACCCAGAAGGGTGCCCGGTTCAGATGGTCGGAGGAGTGTGAGGCGAGCTTTCAGAAGCTCAAGACAGCCCTGACTACGGCACCGGTGTTGGT
>NW_017677243.1:29658-32558 GCF_001879085.1 Nicotiana attenuata
TTACTAAAAAAGTTATTTTAAGTATTAAAGCTACTTAATTTTTTCTTGTCTTCTCAAAACTAGACTTCTGCTTCTCCTCCAAAGCATTTTTTCCTTTACAAAAGCTTGGACCAAACACCTTAATTTTTTAACTAAAATAAAAAAAAAAAAAAAAGCAATTTTGACCCGAAAAAACACTTTCGCCTCAAAAAAAAGCTTGGCCAAACAAGCTGTTAATTTGAAAGTTTCTATAACTAGCTGAGATATAGAGAGAAATACTTCTTTATAATTAGTACTATATCATTTTGAGTTTTATTTAAGGTTAAAATATCTTTTATATATACTTGATGCCACCCGACAGGGATATAGATTTCTGTATTGACCTGGTTCCGGGCACTCAGCCCATTTCTATTCCGCCGTACAGAATGGCCCCGCCGGAGTTGAAGGAGTTAAAAGAATATTTGCAGGATTTGCTGGAGAAGGGTTTCATTAGACCCAGTGTGTCTCCTTGGGGTGCGCCGGTGTTATTTGTCAAGAAGAAGGATGGGTCAATGAGGATGTGTATTGATTACCGGCAATTGAACAAGGTAACGGTCAAGAATAAGTACCCACTGTAGAGGATTGATGATTTGTTCGACCAGCTTCAGGGTGCCAGGGTATTCTCCAAGATTGACTTGCGATCTGGCTACCATCAGTTGAGGATTAGGGCATCCGATGTCCCTAAGATAACCTTCCGCACTCGGTATGGGCATTACGAGTTCCTGGTTATGTCATTTGGATTGACCAATGCCCCAGCAGCATTTATGGAGTTGATGAACCGAGTGTTCAGGCCATATTTGGACATGTTCGTGATAGTCTTTATTGATGATATTTTGGTGTACTCCCGCAGCCAGGAGGAGCACGAGCAGCACCTTAGAGTGGTTCTTCAGACTCTGAGGGATAGTCAGTTATATGCCAAGTTCTCCAAGTGTGAGTTCTGGCTGAGTTCACTTGTCACGACCCGGATTTCCCGCCATCACGATCCCGATGGTGGGAAATCCGGGTCGTGACAGTTTTGTTCTAAAAAAGAATATTTTAAGGATAAAATAGTAAAAATCTTGGACAAACTTAAAGTGCTTATAAGCTAAAAATTCGTAAGCTGGGGGTGACTAGCTTATGGCTTTTAGCTTATTTTTGACTTATAAGCACTTTTAACTTTACCAAACGCGTAGATAAGCCGAAAAGTATTTATAAGCTAGTTTGACCAACTTATAAGCTTAGAAAAACACCCTCTTACTCCTCGTAAAAATTGCACGGGTGCCCTATTTGGTCGCCTCCATTTAACCTATACCCACTTTTTAAAAAAGTTTTAATTTGTACCCACTTTTTAAATAATTTCATGCCTCTTTCTCCTCCTTCGTTTTCTTCTTCTTCTTCTTCTCTTCTCCTCCTTCTTCAGCTCTTTTGATGTTTTTGCACACCTTCAAGAAGATTTTTAATAGAATATATCTCTCTTCAATATCTCACTTAGTTAACGCTACACTAATTGAAATAGTACATGTAAGTTTGAGGAAAAATAACAATAAGTGCTCCTTGTTTTTATTTTAAATGTCAAGTATTTTGGAACTAGTTTAGTTTGTAAAATGGAAAATATAAAGATAAGGTGTTATTATTGATTTTGATTGTTGATCTAATCCAAATAGAATGTTATGTGGTGTTGCAGAGGATGAAGCAAGTAGTTCGCCACGCAAGCAAATTGAATGAAGCAATATCAGCAACAAGAGGACGACAGGAAGTTCAAGTTGACTGCTTGGAATATTACCCAGAAGGACCCAAGCATCGAAGTGCATCCTCTAGGAGCTGAAGTTTAGCAAATACTAAATAAATTTCAGCTCCTAAAATCCTGAAGTCCAGTAGATACTAAACAAAATTACTTCAACTCCTAAAATGCGGAAGTTTAGCAGATACTAAACAAACTTCAGCTCCTAGAATGCTGAAGTTCAGTAATAACAAAACAAAAACTTCAGCTAAACACATGCTGTAGTTTTATTGAACTGAAGTTTTCCATTACACTATGAACTGAAGTTTGAGTGAATGCCTTTGCAAGTCAAGCAAAGGCAAAAATATATGATAAGGCTACACTTCAGGCAAAACATTCTGAAGTTCAAACTTCATACATAAATTTTTACTACTTCAGGCATGTATATCTGAAGTTACCCAAAAAGAGGGTACGCTTGCAATTTTTCTTCTAAGCGGGTATACGTTAAAAGGTGACTGATAAATGATGAAAAGTGCATATTTTTGAGTATATTTGCATATTAATTCTTGTGTGTGTCGCGGTAGATTACATGATTTTCGAAGTGAAATATACTCATTATGTATTTCTTATGTGTAGGAACGAGTTTGGATGATAAATGATCAAAAGAGTACAATTCGACACAAAAAGAAGAAATTAAAGGAGTGGGAGCTCGTCTATTCTCGTGCATGGAACGAAGTCGGACGCGAAAAAGGAGAAAAGTTAAGGTACAAAACAGCAAAGCGAAGCAAAGCAAAGGCACGGAGCGCTTCGCGAAATGGAAGAATCTCAAAAGCTGGATCCGCGTCAAAGTCCGCGTCTAGACGCGAAGGCAAACGCGGATCCGCGTCAAAGTCTGCCTCTAGACGCGAAGGCAGGCGCGGATTCCAGCTCTCCCATCCGAAGTTGGATTGAAGAATTCCGCCCCTCATTAACCCTAGGTCATATAAATACATGCTAAAACACCACTTTGAGGGGAGGAGACACTACTTTAGGTTTAGATAACACCCTTGGAGGCAAGAACACGCTAGGAGCAAGGAGGAAGATTTAACTACGAGTTTTTCCCCTTCCTCTTCCTATTTTTATTATTGGTTATGAATTTGAGTATTGTGTTTTCATATACTTTTATGAATAGCTAATTTGTTAT
>NW_017677244.1:0-8148 GCF_001879085.1 Nicotiana attenuata
TTTTTCTTTTTTTTTCGTTCTTTTTTTTTTCATTTTTCTTTGTTTTTTTCTTTCCCTTTTTTTTTGTATTTTTTCTTTTTCTTTCTTCTCTTGTTTTTTTTTCATTTTTTTCATTTTTTTTGTATTAACACTTTCAGGTTCCAAAGAGGGTAATCGAAGAAAGTAACCGGCTCAAAGGGTTTGCAACGGGTTGATAGTGTTTGGATAGTGAGAAAGGAAGCCTTCTTCATCCCAATCGGAGAACACTAACGATATATAGAGGATCCAACAGAGTACCTTTTGACTGCATTTGCATTGACAGTTGTTTTAGGGACATTTCCTTTGATGTATCCCAAATACAACGCACTCTTTTGACATTAGTCTTGTTGTAATGTATGGACCTTTCCAATCTGGAGCCAATTTTCCTTCAACTGTTCCAACTCTTTGTTTTATTTCCTTTAAACATAATCTTCTTTGCATTTTGACTCTTGATTCATTATTTCGAAGTCTGACAGCGTTTTGGGATCTGGGCATGAAGTCCGCAAGCATGTCATGTTATTGAAATCTGCATTTAACAGAACTGAAAAGAGAATAAGAAAAATGACAAGATTAAGAAAAGAGACATTCCTGGACAATGAAATATTAATTTCATTTGATTTTTTGATTTTTCTTTTTCAATTTTGAAGATAGAAGGGTTTACATCGGAAAGTAAGACAATAAAGTAAAACATCCGGATCACACCCTGAGATAATCCGAACGCAGAAAGGACAGCAAGATTGGCTACCGAGACTCCCATCTGATGGGGAACTATCAGGCTTGGCGACCGTTTATTGGCTTTTCTTCAGTTTCGGTCATGGATGCAATGGCCTTCAGTGCCGGATCACATTACTCATCTTCACAAATCATCCCGACTATTGGCCCGATGTTGTGTGCAGGCAACAGATTGTTCATCACATCAGGAGCATCTTCATCTCGAAAAATGATTCTTTCAGCTTCAATCAAATCCTCGACTGCCCTTTTGAGGGTCCAACAGTCCTCTGTACTGTGTCCCACTGCTCCAGAGTGGTATTCACATATAGCATCAGCTCGGTGCGAGGGGGACTCGGGGTTCGGCCGGTTCGGGGCCACTGGCTGCAATAGATTTAGCCTAATTAGCTTTTGGAACACGCTTGAATATGATTCACCAATAGGGGTGAACTGATTCTTTCTGAATGGCTCTTTTGGGCGAGGATTGTATTGGGGATCATTTGGTTGAGGATTATATGGAGCTTGGTAAGGATGGGCATTTCTGGGAAGTGGAGCTCGGTTTTGTGTATAATATTGTGGCCGCGGGTAAGGTTGCGTGTTCATCACCGCATGGGGAGGCAGTGCCACGACATAAGAAGCATCTTGAAGGGGATAATAGTTTGGTGTGACGATAGGAGGCACATATGATTGGCCGAATGACCTGCGGGCCCCCTCGAGCTTGAAACCATCATGACTCCCTCTTCATTCCCATTTCTGTTTATCAAACTCTTCGAACCATTCTGAGCAGACTGTGATGTGGCCTTAAAAGCAGCATGACTCAAGATTCGACCTGTTTTTAAACCGTTCTCAACCATTTCCCCGATTTTGATAGCCTCAGCAAATGGCTTACCCACAGCAGATATCATGTTCTGGAAGTAGTCGGCCTCTTGGGCCGGCAGAAAGACCGTGACCATTTCAATTTCATCCATTGGAGGCTTTACCCTGGAGGCCTGCTCACGCCATTTGACAGCATATTCTCGGAAACTTTCCGAGGATTTCTTCTTTAAGTTTGTCAATGAGTTCCTATCCGGAGCAATATCAATGTTGTACTGGAACTGCCTGACAAAATCTCGAGCAAGATCATCCCAGCTATGCCAGCGGGATGCCAACCAAACTTTCCCAGAAGTAGGCCATGAGGAGTTCTTCCTGTCCACCGGCTCCTCGCAGCTGGTTGCAATATCTCTTGAGGTGAGCAATGGGGTCACCGTGCCCATCATACTTCTCAAATTTTGGGGTTTTAAATCCTAATGGTAGATGCACATGGGGGAACATACATAAGTCGGCATAAGATACACTTTTCTGTCCACTCAAGCCTTGTATGCTTTTAAGACTCTGTTCAATACTCCTCATCTTTCTCGCAATCTCTTCTTGCTTAGGAGTTTTGGTGGTCTTTTCTTGCCCCGCAGTGAACTCATACCGGGGTGGTTGGGAGTAAGTATAAGTGGGAAATTGAGTAGGTTCCATTAGGAAGGAGGGTGTTTGGAAGGTGAAAGCTGATGGGTCAAAACTGGGCCTGGGCAGTGTAGGCTGTGCCGCAGCCGAGCAAGGTGGAGCAGTGAAGATATTTGAAGCTGCACCGAACATTAACACCTGGGGGCGAACCTCAGAAGGTGTTCCCACAAAATGAGCTGAGATAGTTGGGTGTCCTAGTGGTGTATTTGGGTGACTGATCGGGACATTGGAGGTACCGCTTGCTCTAGGAAAGAGTTCGGGGAATCCCGGGATTGCGCTTGGTGGCTCTCTTCCATTTGCCCAAGCATCCCACAGTTCCATGACACGGAGACGCAGGATTCTGTTTTCTTCGGCATCTGCCGATTCTGAAGTTGGGATACTCGAGATCGGACTATCCTCCATGATGGGAATTGTTGGCAGAGTCACTTCTGAAGACATTTCAATGCTTCCTTTCGACCTCGTAAAGTATGGGTGCGAAGCCAGATTACCACAAAAACCAACCACCTAAAAATAAAACCTGGACTGGAATCACAACAACAAAACGATTAGTTTGAAACAAATAACACATAGGTAATCGCACGTTGGGGGTGTGATGCACCTATACAGTTAAATGTGTTTCTACATGTTTGCAACGGTTGCATGTTTCATCCCGGCTTTACTTATTCTTCCCAATTCTTCTTCTTTTTTTGTTTTTGCTTTCAAACTTCCACTCTTTCCTTTTCATTTCTTTTCTTGCTCTCCTTTTCTCATTTTTGTTTTGATTTTTCTTCGGCTCTCTTTTCTTTCTCCTCTTTCTTTTTTTTTGTTTTTTTTTGTTATGGTTGAATCCTATGGAGATTGCCTACGTATCATGACCCCGCATGAATCAGACCGAGCGTAGTTCTGGAAGATAAGTGTAAATAATAAAACATTTTTTGGGATTTTCAAATTTTCATAAAAAGGAATTGCTTTGATTACAATGACTCATCCTAACAGACTCGAAAGGGAAACTAAAAGACTCCAACAGAAAGATGAAAACACAGACTCGAAAATAGACTAAAGACTCCAAAAAGAAATACAGACTCGACTAAAATCATGAATACATCAATGCCTCAAATGCTCCTGGGGCCCGTGGGACATCATTCGGTCTCGCCACGGGCCTATGCGCGAGATCCCCTTACAGCCGCTCCAAATCACTCATTATCTGGCGGACGAATGTCATCACTACAACGAAGAAAGTGGTTCGAGTCATATCCTCACATGCTTGGCATTTCGTGACAATGTAATCGGCAATGGCTCTAACCCTCTCTCGAATTATACCCTTTTCCTGAAGCAGACGCCCGACCTGCTGATTCCTGGCTTCTAACACCTGAGTGTCGTGATGGTTTTGATTTTGCAACTGTTGCATTTCTTCCTCCATCTGAGCCATCAAAGCATAGTAATGTTCTCTATCAGCTTTAAAGTCCTTGGCCTGCTTGGTCATTTTGTTCTCAACGGTGATGACCCTTTTCTTCAACCCCGCGACCTCATCGTCGTATTTCTCTTTTAACTGTTTAAACAGGCGCGCTCATTCTTCCGCATTCTTAGCCAATTTTTTTCGAGCCCTGGCTAGTTCACCCTCTGCTTTGTTCAAATCAAAACCATACTCATCTACCTTCTACCTAAGGTTCTTTATAGACTTTTCATCCTTTGTACTTCTGGCGGGATTTTCGGCTGCTGTTTTCATTTTTTGAATCTGGGCTCGAAGGGCCTCATTTTCTTTGGCTAGCTTTTTCTTTTCACCCTCATCCGCCGTGGCTTGCAAACTATTCTCGGATTGAAGGTCTTTGACTTGCTTTTCTAGCCTGCTTATGGTGGCCCTGTACTCATTCTCCTTGGCCAACCAAGCCCACTGTTCTTGCGACGCCTCAACGAATTCCTGAATGTGAGGCTTTTTGGCTGGTCTTTCTGGTTCGGCCCTTGCAGTGTTCTTCTTTCTATACCAGGCAAGATAGGCGGGTGAGACCTCGCCTCTAGATAGGTCACGCACTCGAGTGGTTGCTGTCAAATACTGGCACTCGTTCCAAATAGAACGAACTGTTTCTTCATGAAATTGGCCGTCGGAGCTAACCTCGACCGCATAAACACTAAGATATTCATCTGGGTGCATCACCTGACACCTTCCCAACTGTCTCATTACCCAGTATGGAGCGTAAGGCTGAATGCCTCGAAGACCCATTAGGAGGAAGTAAGGACCAGTGGCGGGCATATACACAATTTCTTCAACAGGAAGCCAACCTAATGTCCATTCTATTTGCCTCGCAGTGATGGAGCGAAGGCGGGATACCCAATCTCCAAACCCCTCTGGTAACTTGAACCTTGACATCCTTGTGTTGAACTCTTCAATGCAACTTTTCTCTGCGGACCCATAACTCATATACTGAGGGCGGTGACACAGGTGTTCGATCATCCACATTTGTAGTAGCAAATTGCATCCCTCGAAGAAATCTGCCCCAACTTTACAAGATGTGAGAGCTCGGTATATCTCAGATACTATCATAGGAGCAAGGGTGCTCTTGGCATTGGTAATCAAGACTTTGACGACTCCAGCCACCCGCAGATCGATATTCCCATCTTTCCGGGGAAACATCACGAGGCCTAAGAAAGCTACCATGAAAGCGAAACGCCTATGCTCATCCCATTTTGCTCGGTTCCCTTTGCTACAAACCCCGCTTTCCGGGTTGTTGAATCCTCCTACATGCCCGTATCTCTGGTATATAAACCGTAGAGTGGAAAAACCGTCCTCCAACTTGGAGTACGAGACTCTTGCTTATCTTTAGCAAATCCATGAACTTGTGAGAGTTAACGGCTCTTGGAGCGATCAGATACTTATGCCTCAGACCTTCAGTACTTCCCATATAACCTGCTATCTCTTCCAAGGTGGGTGTGAGTTCGAAATCCGAGAAATGCAAGACGTTGTGAGCTGGGTCCCAAAACGTAACCAACGCCTTTATGATGTCTCCTCTAGGCCTTATCTTCAACAATCCGGTGAGACCTCCCAAATGTAGATTGACCTTATCTTGCTCTGATTTACCCAGATCCTCCCACCACATATGCAACTCCAAAGGGATCTTGTTCATGACTGTTATTGGCAAACTTTGACTCGTGCTCATTCTGCACATTTATTAGGGTGATTAAGCAAAAAAAAAAAAAATCAAGACTCATTTGACTCAAAAACAAAGTTAACACTATTTTTTTCTTCAAATCAAAAATGAAAACCCGATTTTGCAAATACGGCCTTTCAGCACCTCGAGGACGAAGATTTTAAGGCTGTGTTGGCTACCCGGCCAAAACCTTGAAAAATGACCAAAGGCGGCTGTTCTTGCAAAAGCAACCTTCCGGCGCCCTTTTGGGGACATTCGGCTATTTTTGAAAAGAATGGCATCACCTTAATTATTTTCAAATAAAAATAAAACTTTTGTTCTTTTTGGGCTATTTTTGCAAAAAAGGAAGTTGGACCCGATGGGGGTTGCCTACGTATCCCACATCCGGTGAGAATCAAACTGGTGTAGTTCGGGCATATTTGACAAAATAAAACCAACTATTTTTGAAAACAAGATTTCGACAGAGTTTCAGTATATATTTGGACATTGGTTTTCAAAACAGGTAATTACCTCCCTTAGCCCTCACACTGCTATTTTCTTTTCCAAACTCTCTCCTTTTATTCAAAAGCAGGTCAGCATGCAAATTCGAAGCAAATAAATGCACAAGTAGCAAGTAAGATGCATCAGGATGGTCTTTTCATTTTTGGTACACCTGTCCTAGACAGACCCAACCCCTGTGTTGAGTCTCCAAAGTCAAATGCACATGATGCAGATAAGCAATCCTACTAGGGATCTGGCATGAGGCTGAGTTATTCTAGGTTTAAAACCTGGGTATATTGTTCTAGACCTGGCATACCCGAGCCGACAACTCGAGCCGAGGGGGTCTGCGTACCGGTAACTAAAAGATCATCCGGCTTTGCAACTTGTCCGAACCTCGTTCTATTTGGGATATGACATTAACACAAAGAAGTCACGACCAGCGTGCACTCCTCAGGAGAAAGAAGAGAGGGGTTTCGTAGCAGTTTATATATACAGTTCAGATAATATCAAAGCGGTAAAAGCAACATTTAGCACATTAGGCCCACACATGTAATAAAATCAAATAATAAATAAAGCCAAATATAACAATTCATCTAAGCTCGAATTCTGAACCCTGAACCAGAAGTTCTGGGTTCTTATCCCCAGTAGAGTCGCCAGAGCTGTCACACCTCCTTTTTTACACACCACCCCGAAGGATAGTATATAAGGGAGTTTTTCCACTTTAAGTGACATTATCCGAAATGGGATTATTTATTTATCAGAGTCGCCACTTGGGATAGTTTATTTGGTGTCCCAAGTCACCGGTTTATTTTAAATCCCAAATCGAGAAAATTGCGACTTTCCTTTTGAAGTCTGCGAACCAGAAATTCTAAATAAGGAATTCTGTTAACCCGAGGGAAGGTGTTAGGAACCCCGGATTTCGTGGTTCTAGCACGGTCACTTAAACGATTATAATTGGCCCATTATCTGATTTTAATACATGTTTTAGCCTCTGGTACAATTTTAAACCTTTAACCGCTTTTATTTATTTTTTAAAGAAAATTGCAACGTCATTTAAAATATGTCTTGAACCACGTCACATACATGCACCTGCAGTCCGCAACGCATTTTATATAACATTGTTGAGATTTGGATTTGGGTCACATAAATGTGCACCCGAGTTTAGGAAGGTAAATTATTAAAATAACGCGCCTAAAGCAACTACGCATTTTCAACTTTGCGAGGGCCATGAAAATTCGCTAAATGGCACGCCTCGATTTCTAAGGATAGACAAGATTAATTAAACGAGGGCCATGCAATTGAGATTTTGTTCGGCACGGCGCACCTCAATTCCAATTTTTAAAAGGAAATTCAAACTAAGCTTTGGGGGAGGGGGGAATAAGCTATTTGTGTTATCTAATATGGTTCACCCCAATTATTAAAGAAGTCTAGTTAATTAGCTAAAGGCTTAACGCGATTTGAGATTAATCTAGGCAAACAAATAATTTAACCTCAAGAATCAGCAGAATAAATGATCCAGCGTTTGGTTATGCGCAAAGCCCAGTTAACAAGAGGCCCAAATCAGCCTTCTGTGAGCTTGCATATCAAAAACAAAAAGGGCAAAGGCTTAAATGAAGCCTGTAACGCGTCCTGGACGCGAAGAAGACGTTGGGCCAATATTAAAGGCCCAATTGCCAAATCTAGCACCAAATTATAGTCATGCTCATTGCTTTAAATTAGAATCAAATGCTGTTTTGTAGACCAGCACCAAAACGTGTACACAAACATTCCTCAAAGTCATGAGAACCAAGTACACAAATATTTGGACTCCCTAGTAGAACAAACGCCTAAGCCCGATTTCATTCATTAATCCAATCCAAAAATATTTAAACAAACAATTGACAACGTTTTAAGAAATCTGAAAAGAAAAACCCCACACCATGACTCTGAATTCTCTTTTAAAAGCAGTCCTTGAAACTATAAAGTAAAAGATTCATTTCAAACACTCGTACAATACACAATGTTCATGGCAAGGAAGATATCTCACAGTATCTTTCAACAGAACACATCGTCATCTTTTAACATTAGCCTCTTTACAACTAGCTCTAACATGAGATTAATACCAAACCAAGTAACCTTGAATGATACCGCCAAAACTAAAGGACACTGAAGATAACATGCTTTTCGAATGAGTCTTTTATCTACAGTATCTTAAACACTCCCCAAATTGAATGCAGGAACAACAAATCCCATCCTCAAATAGGTAGAGGGTATCTGCTCCGCAGCTCCCGCTCGGTCTCCCAGGTAGCCTCCTCCACGGGCCGACCTCTCCACTGCACTTTCATCGAAG
>NW_017677244.1:13173-17645 GCF_001879085.1 Nicotiana attenuata
TTGGATTTTGTTGTGTAAAAATAGGCGATAATTGGTTTTAAAATCATCAAAAAAATGTCAAAACTCTTGGATGTGCTTATATATGCACCAATATGCTATTTTAAAAATATTTAGAGTACATAAAAAGTACTTAGTGAAAAAGTTTGGGATCAGCAGCTGCCCCTCTTTACCCGGGAAGGATGAAAGAGTTGTCGGGTAAAGATATGATGGCCAATTTTGACCGGAAGTGGCGATTTTCAAAGAATTTGACCGAGCTCTGGTTTCTAAGCTGCCTACATATCCCTTGTTTTACAGGAATCATGACGTATGTAGTTCAAGAACCATTGACGGAACATGCCGATGGAGATTCGAAAGGACGGACGTGATGTTTTTGGAGAGGCAAGAGGTATTTGGGAAGCTGATCAGGTACGAGAACCGGAGCGGGGCCGCTCCTGCTGAGACGGCCATTGTTAGCCGGTGTACCTGCAAGTGAGCAATATAGGCGTATATTGTGCATAAACTAAAACATGATGCAAGTTCCCGTTGGACCATGAATGCTGTCCTCGGACGATTAGGATGTCATCCTCGGACCATGATGTCCTGGGCCATGAAGCGCAAAATCAAAGGATTCGCGGGCTATGAAATGACGTTCTCGAGCCATGATGATGGTGCCTCCGAACCATGATGCCTTTGAATAATGATGTGTAAGATATAAAGTGGGGTCCTCGGGCCATGGCATGGTGTTCTCGGGCTATGAAGATGATGCCTCCGAACGATGACACCTTTGGACAATTTGGCGATATTTCAGCCCATGAAATGCGAGGTTTGGCGGTATTTCAGCCGATGCAAAAACGTAAATGGCGATGTTTCAGCCGACAGAAGATTTAAACAAAACAGGCGATGTTTCAGCCGATGTGAAAATAAAACTGCGATGTTTCAGCCGACAGAAGATTGAAACAAAGTTTGGCGATATTTCAGCCGATATGAAATAAAATGGCGATATTTCAGCCGATGTAAAAAGTAAAATGGCGATATTTAACCCGACAAAAATTTAAGTAAAGTTTGGCGATATTTTAGCCATGCAAGAAAGATAAAGTGGCGGTATTTCAGCCATGCAGGTGGAGGTAGAGCTTAACCTCGGAAGGTAGAAAGGTAGCCTTATGCAATGCAGGGAATGCAGGATGGAGACAACGCTTAGTCTCGGAAGGCAGAAAGGTAGCATTATGCAATGCAGGAAATGCAGATGGAGACAACGCTTAGTCTCGGAAGGCAGAAGGGTAGCCTTTATGCCATGCAGGAATGCAGATGGAGACAACGCTTAGTCTCGTAAGGCAGAAAGGTAGCCTTATGCAATGCAGGAAATGCAGATGGAGACAACGCTTAGTCTCGGAAGGCAGAAAGGTAGCCATATGCAATGCAGGAAATGCAGATGGAGACAACGCTTAGTCTCGGAAGGCAGAAAAGTAGCCTTATACAATGCGGGAAAATAACAGGCGAATAGTAATAATATCTCTTAGCTGATAGATGACGGCCGATAACTGGTTGTGTGGTTTTGGCTGGTGGGGATGCCGTGTGCGGATAGCACTTGCAAATAGGTGATGATTCCGAGAAGTTGTATTCCTGAAAAAGTATGAGTGCATATCTAATGATTTTGCGACCTGAGCGCCTGCATCCAAAGAAAAATTGTGAGTTTTGTAAATAAGGGGGAATGTTAGTTCGTCTTCCCGTGGCTTCCGGCATTGCGCATCGTTGGGGTAGCGTCGCAAAACAGTAGCAATTCGAACAATAATTATGCATGATTTAGTAAATATAGCATAAGTAGAAGACGGTTTTGTTTAGATGAACCAACGACTGCAACGTGGTTCAAAACATTGCAACCTTCTTTGCTCCAGAATTTTGAGGGTCCTCCTCAAAATTTTGCCCCAGTTTACTAGGTTGGCACTTCTGACGGCTGCGCTGAATGACTGAAGCATCAACTTCGGAATTTTGAGGGTCCTCCTCAAAATTTTGCCGCAGTTTACTTAGGTGGCATCCCTGGCGATGAGTGGCTGAAGACTGACTTCGGAATTTTGAGGGCCCTCCTCAAAATTCTGCCCCAGTTCCAATAGTAGGGAAAAATGAAATTTTTATTAAATTGTGACCGAACCCATAGGGCTGCCTACGTATCCCCTCTTAAACAGGAATCAGGTCAGGCGTAGTTCAAATTACATCATAGAGAAATCATAGGTGGTTACACATAATATCGTTTCACTGCATCTTTGTTGATTGACTTTGGCCAGACTTCTCCATCCATTTCTGCAAGAATAAGAGCTCCTCCAGTTAGAACCCGGTGAACCATGTACGGACCCTGCCAGTTGGGAGAGAATTTCCCCTTGGCTTCATCTTGATGTGGGAATATCTTCTTCAACACTAGCTGCTCCGGTGTAAACTTCCTTGGCTTAACTCTTTTGTTGAAGGCTCTGGACATTCTGTTCTGGTACAACTGACCGTGGCAAACTGCATTCATTCTTTTCCCATCTATAAGGGCTAGCTGCTCGTAGCGACCTTTTACCCATTCTGCATCGTCCAACTCTGCTTCTTGTATGATCCTCAGGGAGGGAATTTCTACCTCGGCGGGGATGACCGCCTCTGTACCATAAACCAGCATGTAGGGAGTTGCTCCGATCGATGTGCGGACTGTGGTGCGGTATCCTAGTAAGGAAAATGATAACTTCTCATGCCACTGTTTGTGACTTTCGACCATCTTCCTTAGTATCTTTTTGATGTTTTTATTGGCTGCTTCTACGGCTCCGTTCATCTGAGGTCTGTAAGCTGTAGAATTCTTGTGTTTAATCTTGAATGCCTCACACATTGCTTTCATTAAGTCGCTGTTGAGATTGGAACCATTATCAGTGATGATTGATTCTAGAATCCCGAATCGGCAAACAATACGATCACGGACGAAACCTGCCACAAATTTCTTAGTCACTGCCTTGTATGATGCTGCTTCAACCCATTTAGTAAAGTAATCAATCGCCACCAGGATAAATCTGTGCCCGTTTGATGCGGCAGGCTCGATAGGTCCGATAACATCCATTCCCCAGGCGGCAAATGGCCACGGTGAGCTAGTCGTAGTAAGCTCGTTTGGAGGCATCTTTATCATGTATGCACGTATCTGACAGCGATGGCATTTGCGAACATATTGGATACAGTCTGTTTCCATAGTCATCCAAAAATACCCTGCTCGGAGTATCTTCTTTGCTAAGACAAAACCATTCATGTGTGGTCCGCATGTCCCTGCGTGCACTTCATCTAATAGTCTGGATGCTTCCTTTGCTTCGACACACCTTAGCAAACCTAAATCGGGAGTCCTCCTGTACAGGATTCCTCCGCTGTGAAAGAAGTTGTTGGATAATCTCCGAAGTGTGCGCTTCTGAGTGGCGTTGGCGAGTTCTGGATACTCCCCTGTTGTTAGGTACCTTTTGATGTCGTGAAACCACGGCTTTTCGTCTGCTTCTTCCTCAACGTTGGCACAATAAGCTGGCTGATCATAAATCTTTACTGGGATGGGATCAATGAAATTTGTGTCTGGATGTTGGATCATGGATGATAGGGTAGCTAGTGCGTCAGCGAACTCATTCTGAACCCTGGGGACATGCTGAAATTCGGTCTTTGTGAATCTTTTCCTTAACTCCTGTATGTGGTGCAAATAGGGAAGTATCTTAGAGGTTTTGGTGGCCCATTCTTCTCGGACTTGATGTATGAGCAGGTCTGAGTCCCCGATCACTAGTAGCTCTTGAATGTTCATGTCAATGGCCATCTTGAGCCCCAGGATGCAAGCTTCGTATTCAGCCATATTATTTGTGCAAGGGAACCTGAGTTTGGCGGATACCGGGTAATGCTGGCCGGTTTCTGATACTAGGACTGCTCCTATGCCAACTCCTTTGAAATTTGCGGCTCCGTCGAAAAACAACCTCCAACCATCATAGGATTCTGCAATATCTTCTCCTACAAAGAACACTTCTTCATCAGGAAAATACGTTTTCAGGGGTTCGTATTCTCCGCCAGCGGGATTCTTGGCGAGGTGATCTGCTATGGCTTGCCCCTTGATTGCTTTCTGAGTCACGTAAACAATTTTGAATTCACTCAGCAAGATTTGCCACTTGGCGAGCTTGCCAGTGGGCATGGGCTTCTGAAAGATGTACTTCAGCGGGTCCATCCTGGATATGAGATAAGTAGTGTAGGCATAGAAATAATGCCTCAATTTCTGAGCTACCCAAGTCAGAGCACAACAGGTGCGCTCCAATAAAGAATACCGGGCCTCGTACGGGGTGAACTTCTTACTGAGATAGTAGATGGCTTGCTCCTTTCCCCCCGTTTCATCATGTTGTCCCAGAACACAACCGAATGCTCCATCCAAAACCGCAAGATAAAGCAATAGAGGGCTTCCTGGCTCGGGCGGAACCAAGACTGGGGGCTTGGATAGGTATCCTTGATTCTGTCAAAAGCTTTCT
>NW_017677244.1:20133-22062 GCF_001879085.1 Nicotiana attenuata
CCTTGGAATGAATAGGAGAGGGAGGGCAGAGCTTTTGGTTTTTTCATGTTGTCAAAGAGTTGAACAATGGTTTTTTTCGTGTTGTCAAAGATTTGAACAATGAAAATAGATGGCGAGTGCCTGATCGAATTGATCAGGTCCATTCCTTGTGCGGCAATCGCTTCTCCTGTCTTTGTCTTTCCTTTCCTCCTAGCTTCGGCAGTGTAATCCCAGGGTATGGCGTTTGAGTGGAACGGTGTTACGTCAGTCATTACTAATGGAATATGCACCCTTGGTGGTAACACAGCAACTTCAAAGGGTGTAGGTGTCTTCGGAACCCCAAATTCAACCTCGATCGGCCCAGACGCTTTTGCAGAAGGAGGCGCTTCAAATTCAAGTGGTACAGACATATTTACTTCGTCGTCCTTGGAGGGCTGATTCTGTACAATAATTGGGTTGAGGGTAACTGCCGGCTTCTTTGGTTCATCCCCTTCAGCAATCAAACCTATCGACCCTTTAGGGTCCCAATCATCCTCGACTCAATCATATGAACGTCTCCACCTTTGTGGTCAGGCAGAGGGTTGTTGCGGACATTAGGAGCAGGCTCCTTTGCTACGATGACCTTGTTGTCGATCAGGGTCTGAATCTTATCTTTCAATGAATGGCACTCGTCAAGGGTGTGTCCTTTCATGCCCGAGTGATACGCACAATTCTTGTTGGGGTTGACCCACTGGGAGGGATTTTCTGGAGCTTTGGCTGGGATGGGAGTGACGTAACCGGCGGCTTTAAGTCTTTCATATAGCTGGTCAATTGGTTCTGCGATGGCTGTGTATTGTCTGGGAGGTTTTCGGTCGAAATTTGGTCTGAGCCTTGGAAAATTTTGGCGAGTGGGTGGTGACTGGTAGTGAGAGGGTTGAGTGTTATAAGCTTGGTAAACAAGTGCTGGTTGAGAGTATCTGGGTGAAGTGGGTTGATATGTGAGAGGTGGAGAGGACTAGTAAACGGGAGGTGGATAGGAAGGTGCGGGTGCTTGGTAATTTGGGATAGGCTGATATGTAAGTGGAGGTGATGGGTAGGTGTGGTATTTTGGTGGTGACTTGGCTCCCTGTGCGATCATCACGGCACTTACATCTTTCTTCTTGGAAGCGCCACCAGTTTGTAAAGCTTTATTGGTGGCTTGCAATGCTTCAAGATTTGTTACCATACCATTCTTGATGCCCTCTTCAATCCTTTCTCCGAGTTTGATGATATCAGAGAACTTTTGACCCTCGATCAGCATCAACCTTTCATAATATTGGGGATCCTGATCCCGGACGAAGAACCTATTCATTTGTTCTTCTTCCAGGGCCGGCCTGACCTTGGCAGCTTCTGACCTCCAGCGAGTAGCATACTCGCGGAATGTTTCGGTGGGCTTCTTCTTCAAATTCTGTATGTAGAACACATTCGGGGCGTTCTCGGTATTGAACCGGAATCTATCCATGAAGTCCGATGCCATGCTTACCCAACTCGTCCATTTCCTGGGGTCCTGACTGATATACCAGGATAGTGCATCTCCCTTCAAGCTCCTCATGAAGAGCTTCATGCGGATTTTCTCATCTCTTCCAACCCAACTAACTTGTCGCAATAGGTCCTCAGGTGAACTCTGGGATCTCCGGACCCATAAACATTTCGAACTTGGGAGGTTTGTACCCCTCCGGAAGTTCAACATCTGGTTGAATGCACAAGTCTTCATAGTTCAGCCCCTCAATGCCTTTGCTACCTTCGACACCCTGGACCCGACTGGTTAACCTCTTGAGCTCGGCTGCCAAGTTCCTGATGAGGGAGTCTTTGTCATCAGACTCAGGTGCATTTGAGATCGGTTGGGTGTAGTGAGGTACAATTTCCACAAAGATAGGAGTGTTATGGAGGTGGTCGTTTATGGTGTTTGGTGGCTCGGGAATGAGCAATGGA
>NW_017677244.1:25224-32530 GCF_001879085.1 Nicotiana attenuata
ACATGTATTTAATATTATCCAAGTTGTGGCTAAGACGTTAAAGCTAGAACTTGTGAGTTATCTATCGAAAGGCTTGTTAGTAATGTTATTGGTTGGTGGACTGTTTTGGGAGGCTTAATATGATTATTATTGATGTTGTTTGGACTTTTTCGTGATTTTTTTAACTTGTGGGAAGTCATATAAATAGGGGAGGTGTTGTCTGTTTCATAGTAAAATAGGGTGCGGTCGACATATAATAGTTACGATGCTTAAACGATAACGTAGTGTCATTTCTCTTGTTGTAGACTAAGGAGTCATGACATTTGCATAGCTTGAGGTTGGAAAGTATATACATGTATGTGAGGCTATCCCTTTCCTTCTTTTGCACGACTCCGATTGTAGATAATGTAATGAACGAGCTTCGAAAGATACTCCACTCGTAGAATCTAACAGTACTTAAATTGTTTCCCTTCTTATGGAACGATTGATGTTCATGTTATTTCTCTTATTCTTATGTTATCAATGTTGTCGGTACTACTTGATTCTTATAAGATCCAGGATGAAGAGTTAGTCCTAATAACGTGTACAGAGGTTACCGACCTTATGTCACTCCGAAAGGTTCAGAATGTGATTCCAATGAGTTCAATATGCATTATATATCTATGGAGCTGCGCAATAGTCGGCTGGGTACGACACCTATTCTGCAATCACTGATTAGTTGGGTTTTAGCGATCTACACTTGGCCGAGTACGATTTTACCGAGCTTTAGGATGGCTGGATACATTTTTATCGAGCCTATTACGGTTGGGTACGATATGATGATGATGATGCCCACAGAGGTGTATGTTTTTAAAAGTATATGTATGTATGTATGTATGTATGTATGTATGTATGTATGTATGTATGTATGTATATATATATGTGTGTGTGTGTGTGTGTGTGTGTGTGTGTCATGCATTTTATGTCAGTCACCCTCAGAGGCACTCGGATATTAGAGGTTGTATATTCTCAATCCCTACTTACATTACTGTTCTTATTTATGACTTCCTGCCTTACATACTCGGTACTCTATTTGTATTGACGTCCCTTTTATTTGTGGATGTTGTATGTCGTGTTGCACGTCCTGATAGATAGGTAGACGCAGCCCCCCCCCCCCCCCAACTGTAGTAGGCTGCCCAGTTCAACGGTTATTTGCGAGATCCCTTCTCCGGACTTGCCGTGGTCTTGGTATGCATTATTTTATAGACATTATGGGTATATCGGGGCCCTTTTTGGCAATGTTGCAGCACTTATGTTCCTTTAGAGGCTCATAGATAGGTGTTGACTCATGTATAGTTTAGATTGCCTTTTCGGCTGATTTTTGTTGTATAGTCTCCCATGGCAGCTTGTCAGCTCATACCTTATGTATAGCTTCATGGAAACCTTGTCGGCCCATGTTATGTATGTCCATGCCATTATTTGTCATTGTTGGTTGTCAAGATTCATGTCTACCATTTATGTTGATCTCATCGTCCCTTAAAGATAATAAGAAAGATTAAAAATGTACGTTGGTTAAAATTTACGTTGGTGCTTGGCAGATATGGCCCGAGTGCTAGTGATGGCCCTCCAGTTTGGGTCGTGACACCTCCTTTATATAGTAGGGAAATTTCAGTCCTAGTATAAGTCTAAAAAGGGTAAAAATCTTCTTTTTACGGTAAATGTTGATCTATAGTTGATACTGAACAGGATTCGCACCGTAATATCTAGTTGAGGGAGAATATTACGGCCTCATGCTCGTCATGCATAACCGTTCACTGCGTCCTCCGAGGTCCAGAAGCTATACTTGGCCCGGGTCAGTCATTTTAGCGTGTCCGATCTCTAATACATCGTTCACTCCTCCCAAGTTTCAATACGAGGGGCTCCTGGCCTTGATTATAATCACTTCAAGTCGTCTTACCCTTTGTTTCTTCATAAGGGAATCGGGAAAAACTTTGCCCCGATTTTACCTGTGCACAGTGTTATGCTCCAATTTGCACTGGAAATTTTCGGAGACAACAAAAATTAAGCTCAATATTTCAGTGACTTAGTCAAGACAAGTTACTCACTAACCTAAAAAGATTTCATCGTCTTCCTTTTCTCTAACGTTGATAAATATATCAAAGTTAAAGTAGGAAAAATAAAAATTCAAAAAAGAGAAACATATATCGCAAAACCCAAAAGCTTAATGAATGAGTTGGACTACATCAGCTTTCCAAAAGTTAAATTTCATTGACTCAAAAGAGAAGGTGTAGTAGAGTCGTCATATTTGTGGGCCCAAATTATAGCAGCTAGTTCCACGTGTAGAAGCTTTAAACCAATGGATAATAAAAGATAGCCAGAATAGTCTAGATAGACAAAAGTTAAAGAAAAACCTACATCACCAAAACAAATAAACCAATCAAAATTACACAAAAAAGTCAAATGTCAACTTTGTCCTTGAATAAACTTTTTGGGTCCGGCCCCTTGAATATCTGAGGCGCTCCCAGGGTCTGATCAATTCTGGAGTTATACATTTCCACCTTCTTATCGTTATCCTTAAATATTTTTCTCGCCTGACTCCACTCATTTTGTCAATGCTTCTAGCATCTTCATTATCTCGGAAGTTTCCCCGGGATTGAGCTCACCCGGTTCCACGGTAACTTGTCCATCCCTTCGAGTATTTTCCCGGGACTATTCAAGTTTGATGTTGTTAGGGGCATGGCTTTCGTTCGGAAATTGTTCTATCGCCGCTTGTTGAGCCTGCAATATTTCGAAGATCAACTGCATGCTTACCCATCACCTTCACCCTCGGGTGCCTCTCAGGCCGGTGGTCGGGATCCTCCACAAACACTGTTTTCGGAGTCGGGTGATATTATATTACGACGAAGTTATACACTGTAGTATTGTATGATGAATTTGTCGTAAGATAATTGACATCAATTCAAGGGCAAGATTATTTGGATATCATAGGTATTATGCTATTTCAAGCAAGTGATAAGAAAATTCGTGAAGATGAGAGGGTAAGCGAATCGAAGAAAATGAGTTTCGTCAAAGTTTGATATTTTTGGGATAAAATGCGGTCCGAGCTATAATACTCGGTATTTATGGATTAGTACCATGCAAGGTACCACATGACCATGATTGTAAGATGTATAAAGTGTGTTAAAAGTGAATAGTATTTTAAGTAATTTGAGATAATTCTTAATTATGTGGATAGTAATTATAAATTTTTAAGTGGGAGATTAACTTGTAAATTGAATTTTGTGGATAATTAATTAAGTGAGATTTGGATAAGTGTTAGGGGGACAACATACACGTGTGGTTTATCGAGACTTGGCAGCATTTTGACACCTATTTATAACCTTAAGAAGGCGGTGGCAACATTTAAAGTTATGTACACCTTTATATCATTCTTGTTGAAGAATGCTATCTCTAATCCACAAGGCTAGGTAAATAATGTATCAAATGGTATTACACTTCGAGAACAACAAAGGACGGATGAAGCTTCAATAAAATTTCACATGAAGATATACTGTGTAATAGTAACGAGATTTGAAATTCTACGAGAGGACGGTACAATCTTTCTCAAGAACATCAAACGGATTTTTCCCTACATCGATCCATCGTTACGTGTTTTGTCGCAATTGACGTATGTTAGAGGTATTGTCAAGAGAATCAGCTCAGGTATATTAAAGCTATCCCTTCTTTCTTTTGACATGATCCAAGCAACGATACGTAAACGAAATGCTATTCCATAAGTGGTTCTACTCTTAGCAGTTAAGGATGTCTATGTTATTTATTCATGTAAAATAATATTCAAGCATGTCTAAGTATGTTCCTAAGTCTCTATTGAGGTATATGATAAAGATGTCAATGTTCATAATATAGTAATACATGCATCTTCATGCATTTACCATCGTGCTATGGCGGTTGGACAGTCATGCATATTTATTTACCGTTGTGCTACGGCTGCTTGGGCAGTCATGCATATCCATTTACCACCGTGCTACGGCCGATTGGGCAATCACGCATTTACCACTGTGCTACGGCCGGTTGGGCAGTCATTCATTTACCATCGAGCTACGGCTTGTCGGGAAGTTACCACCGATTAGGCAGTTATGTATCATTATTTACCATCGGTTGGGCAGTCATACATTTACCATCGTGCGACGGCCGATCGGGCAGTTACCACTAATCAGTTGGGCAGTCATGCATCATACGATATGGATAATAGAAATAGTCTCAAAGAGAAGCATTATATATGTAAGTATAATAAGTATGCATATACGGTGGTACTTCAGGGATTCAGGTTGATTCTTATACACCTTTAATTAATGTTGACTTATTGTTATATTTCAGTTCTGCCTTACATATTCAGTACATTATTCGTACTGATGTCCTTTCGTTGGGATGCTGTATTCATGCCTGCAGGTATAGATAATCAGTTTGACGATCCCTCATAGTAGATAAGGTTAGCATTCAGCGAAGGATTGGTAAGACTCCGCCTCATTTGGAGTGCAGCCGAGTCTATGGCCATTGTATCATAGTTTATCTACAGACTTATGGGTAGGCCGGTACCCTGTCCCATTTTATGTCAAATAATCTTAGAGGCTTTGTAGAAAGAGGTTCATTTTGTACAGTATGTCAGAGGCCTTGATGGCCCATATGTATTCATATTTTAGAAAAAATGGTCTAGTGATATAGTGTTTGCCCATTATGAGTTGTGGCCATGTTGTCCCATGATAGTTACAAAAGGAATGAGTTCAGCAAACCCGACCTGTATATGTTCTAGTTTTGGTCGAATGATCACGAGTTACAGAGTGGTTCGCTCGGGCCAGCTCGGCACCGGGTGCCAGCCCAGCCACGCCTCCCCAGGTTTGGGGCATAACAATAAAGCTCTATTTTTTATTTATATATTAAATAGGCACTAGCTCTATTTTTCCTGAGTTGTGTTGGTTTATAGTGATCTAGGTGACCTTACACATTCAAGAATGGTGATTCCAAAATTAGCGATTAAGTTATAATCTACAATTTTTAAATTTTTAATCTGCCTCTTTTTCAATTTGATGATTTTTTAATAGGAAAGATGATTTTAGAAGGAGTTTGAATGAGTCATTGCTAATGTTCATAATATTGAGTGATTATGCGTATCTAACCCTCTGAATTTCCCTTTCTTTTCCTACGGTATCAGTCTCTTTAGGTTCTAGACCATCCCATGCGACAAGTCATAATGGATCCCCTCCAATCGGATAAGTTGGTCCGGCGTAAACACTTGCCGATTGGTTCTTAAGCTGGAGCAAGATCCTTTGGCTTATTTACAATTTCCTTGCAACGCGCGGATCGAAGAAAGCGGGCTTTACCCCAGCTATCGCTATCCTTGGGAAATCAAAAGAGCTCAGCTTTGTCAAATTTTTCAGAAATGCATGTATTTATTAGGTATATTAGGAGCGAAAGCTAGCTTCAAGTACACGAACATCTAGTAAGTGCGGTTGGCAGGTCAATGGAGAGGTGCAAAATTCCTCCCTTCCCCTCTCCAAACTACTACCACAGCATCACTTCAGTCTCCAGTTGAGACTGCTACACCTGACATCAGGGGCGGACCCACGTGTTACTAAGCGGATCAGTTAAACCCGCTTTATCGAAAAATAGTACTGTGTTCATGAGTAATCTATGTTTAAAATAGTGAAAATACGTATATAATAATATAATTGAACCCACTGGAACTGAATGTTACATTTGTAAAGATGCTTATGCGGGTTCAAGGCTTCACGTGAGGTTATGTGTTCGAATCCCTTCCCACTTTATTGATTTTAGTAATTTTTCCTTTTCTATTCTATTTCTACAGAGAATGTGCAATGAGTAACCACCATTTACCTTGTAAAATTATTATTCCAATGTCTTCTACTTCTTCTTTTCTCTATTTTACTTCATATTTTTAACTTAATTCAATAGAAATCAACTTTATTTTACTTCAAAAAATTAAACCATTCTACAAAATGATCTTTAATTCACTATTTCATAAATTTTGCTAAATCAAGCAAGTATATTTAATGAAATTATTTAAAATTTGTTAGTTTAATTGAAATTTTTTATTTGTTTTATAATTTCTTGTTTAGCGTATTAGCCCTCTTTCTTTAATTATCGGTATTATTTCAGTTTAGATTGCAACTCTTTTTTATTGTCCTCTATTTGTAGATAATACCTTCTTAGTTATAAACACAAAAGGATTTAATATCCTGTCTAATGTGGAGTTGATAAAAAATTTATTGGTTAAATAATTTTCTTGTTAAATTTTAACAAAATTTTGAAAAATTAAAATTTGTTAAAGTAAATAGATAAGAGTGTTTGGTTAAAAAAAAGATAAATTATCCAAAAAATTAGGAGGAAATAGTTTCTGTACTATTAAAATGCCAAAATTTGTAAAATATAGTGCACTCACTTTTAAATGACTTAATTTTAGCATCACGCTATAAGCAAAGGAGACCAAAAAGGAAAAGAATTAACAAAAATTCGACCAAATTTTGTTCGCCATGTTTGATGTTGCTTGTACTATCGATTTGCGTCATTTTAAATTGAACCCGCTTATGTAAAATCTTGGGTCCGCCACTGACTAGCCCAACTGCCAACTCGAATGGTGAACTGAAGCATGTAATAGTTTTCGAGAGAACATGTCTAACTTGGCACTATGGTGAAGAACTCCTCAAATACATAGCCCTATTGAGAAAATGATATATCTCAGCGTCTATTAATGCAGTGAATGAATACCCTACAAAGCCATATTGAATATTGGGGCAAGCTATCGTTGGAAAAAACACAAAATACCTTACCATCCCCTATATTTGGTACGGATCATTAGTTACCGTCTTAAGCTATTCGTGGTCTTAATCACGGGTAAATTTTAAAAATAGCCAGATTTATAACTGGTCGTTCAAAAATAGTCCAATTTCAAAAGTAATCGAAATTTAGTCACTTTTTATATAAAGATAAATCTGAGCGAAAACACTGTTCAAAACCCGAAAAATACTCCAGTATATTATGCTGGAGTTCCAGCATGAGTATACTTGAACTCCAGCATATTATACTGGAGTTCCAGAATAAGTATGCTGGAACTCCAGCATAATATGATGGAGTTCCAGCATAAGTACACTAGAACTCCAGCATAATATACTGGAGTTCCAGCAAGTATATTGGTCCAGTATAATATACTGGAGTTTGGAGCACCGGTGCTCCAGTCTCCAGAATATTATACTGGAGCCGGCAAAACTATACCGGTCCAGCATAATACTGCTGGAGTTCAGTACACTAAGTGCACCGAACTCCGAGTATACTT
>NW_017677245.1:0-6551 GCF_001879085.1 Nicotiana attenuata
ACCTTCGTCTTAAAACTTGTAATTTCCTCTTACTTCTGTTTGTGCATATCTGCCTATCTCTGTGACTTTGAACGATTCCCTCACCTCCGACTCCATGTAAAACCCTAAGATTTGGGGGGTTTTCTTTTCTTTGAAGTGAAAGACACTAGGGTTTCACTCTGAAACCCTAGGTTTACAGACTAATGACGATTCTGTAATCGAACTTGTGAACTTATTTGCCTATGATTATGGAAAAAACTCTCATTGTTCTTCTTTGTTTTGAACTGCATACTTATATATAAGCTTCCCTTTCAAAGTTTTATTTTCGAAATTCCTTTAATCAAGCTAAGAAATTCGTCACTAATTTCTCTTGATTGAACCTCTTTTACCTTACTGATGTTTTCCTTAAATAATTGATCCTGTATCTTCTGTGATTTTGTACCAACGTTTGAATTATTTACTTCCTTAATTATCTCGGTCTCTTTGTGATTTACAACTGGAGCCGAGATCCTTTGACTGATTTTTAAACTTATACCTTATTCTTACTACTGTGCCCTCTTTCCTTAAATATCCAATTGTGTATGTGACCTTATTTGTGCACCATATGGTCTGTTTACCTTAATTTAGCCTTAATAAACTGATTCTCTCTTCCTTCTTAGTCGTCTGAACTAGACCCTTAATTAAAGGAGTCTGTCTACCCTAATTGATACTAATTTGATTAGTTTCTATGTTTATACCTTTGTGCCTACCTCACCTGTTTTCAAAACTATATAAAGGGCTCAGCCCTCCCCTTTTCAAAAGGGCAGTAACAACGAGTAAGTAACAATCAAGCAATAATAGGCAATCTGCTTTCTACTCCCTTCTTCTCTCAAATACACAGACCAGTTTTGTGTACTTCTCCTCTTTGCTTTCTGAAATACCCTTTAAGCTCTCCTTGAATCTTCAAGTGTTCTGCTGAAAACCTGAGTTGTTTCTGCTGCTTGCTTGCTGTGGTTACTCTGCTATTCTCTTACTTTGCAACTGGTATGTCCATCTTAGTTTAAATACTGCTCCTCCACTATGTGTTTCACATCCTAGTTCTGTTATGCTTTCCTTTACTGTTTTTCTGCAACTTTGTCATTATTGTTCCTATGTGAATCCCCTTACCCTTTACCCTTTGTATGTGAGTTATGGTTCAGGGCATAACAGCACTCCAATTTGCTGTCTATGATCCTGAACTGGATTCTTTGAATCCCAAACTCAATCAATGCCCATTCCCTTTTCCACTTTTATGTGTCTGAGCCCTGGACTGGGGTCTGATAGTGTCCTAATCACTATCTAGACTTTGGTCTGACCTCCAAAAGGTCTGCTCCTAACTTGTTCAACCAAACAAGTGGTCACGGGTGTGCCAACCTACTTTGTAGCTAGGTATGACCACCACCTGTCATGGCTCCCCAATTCCCCTTTCACTTTGCACTTACTCTTAGCTATAAGTTCTGCCCCTCTCTTGCAAGCCATGCTTTGGGACCCCTGAGCTCCCTCTGAACTTGGATGCATGAGAGCTGGCTCTTCCACACTGCACTATTCTAATTCTGATAGTATCCTGGGTGTAAGCAATGCCTGGAATCCCTGAGATTCCTTGGAACTTTGAAACACCTTGGATAAAGAGAAGGCTTTGGAAATCTGGATCCCGGAAGTGGCTCAGTCGCATGTTATTAGACATTAAGGTTGAATTAGGCTACTCGGATCTAGCTGTTAGCTTTTGATGTATCTTTTAATTTCCAGTTTGATTCATTGGATTGTAATAATTTTGTATGAAACTCGGGGAGTATAGTAAAAGGGTGTGGGAGGGGTCTTTACTTTTCTTGCATCCAAGGGTTAGAAATCATGAGTTAGGATTTTTATTCAAACTAGAAATCCTGCCTATAGGGTCTTTAATACTGATTCAATCACATAGAGACCATGCCTATAGGATTTAACGCTTAACTTTACCGCAAAATCACCTAGAAAGCATGTCTATAGGATTTAACATTCATGTTCTGTAATGACACATATAGAGATCATGTCTATAGGCTCTTGCATTTCTGCATATACAAATGTCATTAGGCAAACCGTTTATAGGCTCAATAACAAAGTTGCATATAGACATCATGTGTATAACACTCCTATTAATGTCATGAAAGGGTGTTAAAATCGGTAAACGTATAGAAAGCATGCCTATAGGAAACCTCGTCTTTAATAGCATCATTCGTTCTTAAGCAGTATCGATTGCTGGAACTAGTGTCTTTACTAAAAATGGTAATTTTCTACTTCTGAAACCCGCTAAAATTGGTAAACCTTTTTCCTATAACCAATCTGCACTCCCCCGAAACTCGTAAACCTTTTAATCAGTCTACATCTTTTCTGAAACAACTGGTAACTCTTTTCTAAAATCGATTTGCATCTTTTCTGAAACTATTGGTAGCTCTTTGCATCTTTTTCCTGAAATTAATAGATCCTACGCCTAGGTTTTTATTTCAACTCATAACAAAGGTTGGCTAATTAATGAATTGGGTCAGTCCCTGACAACTGTATCCGAGTTGCCTAATGCAGACTCTCTGTTTAAATACATGTGTTGAACCAGTCCGCTCGCTGCTTAATTTAATCTAAGACCAAATCAGTATTTGTCAAGGCATGCTAAACTAAATGACTGTTTGACTTCTGGGGTTAATTTGAGCCTTGTATGCTTGCTTGTCCTCCCCTTTTACTTGATACTTGTTTTGAATATCGAGCAAGAATTTTATCCTTTAAACTCCACAAAGGCCCCCATCCCTTTCTTCCCCTTTAGGATTAGAAGTCCTAATACCCCAGGACTAATAGGATTGGGATGGGTAGTACCATGCGATAAGTAAACGATACCGTTCCGCGCTTTAATACCTTAACGGGGTGGGAAGGGTAGACATGAAGATGATGATTACACGATAACACTCCGCGTACAACTGAGTACCAGTGTTGTGCGCATGATCCATGTAATGTATAAACCTAGGACCCCTTTCTCCTTCTTTATTAGTTTAACAAAATTTTCTGAATCTTTAAAGCTATTGCATTTTCAATTTCTGCTTCTCGCATGATCTTTCGGATTATTTGCACTAAGTAAGTGACCTTTTCCTCTACTTGCACGTTTTTTACAAAAATTGCTCCTTTAAAATTCAGCACTTCTTTTAACCTTTTGTGCTTCTTGTACTTGTTTATTTACATTTACATTTAAAGTCACAATTATAGCATGGCCGGGAACCACACTAGTGGATCTTGAGGGGTGCCTAACACCTTCCCCTCGAGATAATTTCAAGCCCTTACCCAAAACACTGGTCTGCATCTTTAATTCTTCTAAAATTGTCCTAATGCACTACAATTATTAGGTGGCGGCTCACCAAACTCTCAAAAAACCCAATTCCCAAAGTGGGAAAAGAGTTGTCTTCCCAAATGTCGTGAACCCGATTCCGCGAGGAAAAAGGGGGCGTCGACAGCATGGCGACTCTGCTGGGGACTTCTTTAGGCTTTTACCATTGCATGCTATATGTGACTTTATTGCTTTCTTTTATTGCTTTTGTTTAATGTCTTTATTTGAAACTAACTTGTTTCTTTTGTTTCTTTTTCTTTAATTACTTTCATTTATTGCTTTTCCATCAATACTGTTGTAATTTCTGAGCAATCATTGTAAACTTTATTGTATGAACGTGAAAATACATGTCAATTTGTTTCATCCTTGTAAACTGCATCTTCAACATCATATTCCACTCGTGCCAAACAAATACTATAGCAACGCTTATAATGAGTAGTTGCGCACTTCCAATACTACCACCCCCTAAATTTGGCAAAGGCATATTTGCGGTAAAACCAGTCAATCAACGGTGTAGTCGACGGTTCCGTGCCTTTCCCTCTTGAGATGTCCGCTCAAGGGTACCAGTCTAGCTCTTCAAGATAGAAACCTTACTCCGTTAAACTGTACATGGATCATGGTCAAACCTAGCCGAGTCAGTTATGTTGTCCACATAATGACTCATTAAGATAGCCTTGTCCAAAGTCCACTGGGTTTCCTTGAAACCCAAATGGACACCTCCACGTTCTATGCATTTACTTGGAGAACTTAAGTGCTTTGCTATGCTAATTATTAATTTAAATAGTCGAGTCTGGTGGGGGTAAGGGCCTAACACTCTGTTTTGCAGAAAATGAGGCACGAGATCCCCAGATTTGGCATGGTAACCAACATTCATCCAAGGCTACTGAATTGGTGGAACGACCTCCATTCTAGTGATCAAACACTCGTCCGCAAGTACCTAGGGAATCTACCTTCTCTCCTACAGATTCAACCTAACAACAGAATCATAGAGGCTGCAACATTGTTCTGGGATAGTGACAAATCTGTGTTCCGCTTTGGTGATCTTGAGATGACTCCTTTACTTGAAGAGATAGGGGTCTAGCTGGAATTCCTTGGGAGACTCCGGGTTTGCTTATGCCAGAAAATCGCAAAGGAAGGGGTTTCCTTAAAATGATGGGGTTGAAGAAAAACCCAGACTTAACCTGTTTGAAAGACTCCTACATCCCGTTTGACTATCTATACGAAAGGTACGGCCATAGCAAGTCATACCGCACCTATTCAGACGAATTTGCTATCACCTCATTGGGGCATGTCCATAGAAGGGTCTTTGTTTTCATGTTTTGCTTTTTGGGAATGATCGTGTTCCCTATGAAGAAGGCTAGGATCCACACCAGACTAGCCATGGTAACCAAAACTTTGATGGAAGGAATTGGTGGGCAAACTTTCAGCATAGTGCCCATGATCGTCGCCGAGATATACCGCGCCTTGAACAAGTGTCAACAACAAGGCAGTCATTTTGAGGGTTGCAACTTATTGCTTCAGCTTTGGCTCATGGAGCACCTCCAGAAAGGAGAATACCGACAGGAGATCCTACCCAGAGATTGGGATGATCATATCGCCTTCCACCAGCCGAGGCGTATGAATTATATGCCAAAGATGTTCGCTCAGCCAGAGGACGCCAGAGGGTGGGTAGAACTGTTCGAAAATCTGAAAGAAGACCAGGTGCAATGGATGTTTGAGTAGTTCCCTACGGATGAATTCATTATCCGATCCCGGGATGCACCATTTCTCATACTGATTGGTTTGAGAGGGAATTATCCTTACGTTCCTCTCCGAGCCATGAGGCAAGCTGGAAGAAGACAAATCATACCAAGGGTTGATAAAACAAGTCACCTCAGGGCTGATTTCAAGGACGACGATAGCCCTCACAGGTGCCGAGCTCAGCATTTGTGGCATTGCAAAATCGTTTTGGGGAAGGAATCCATCGAGCCAGACAGGTACACGCCGGTTGCGTGCCGCATTATTCGGGTTGGTTAAAAGACGATGTCATGGGTCAGCCGAGATTCGTTCGAAGTCACAGAATTGTTGACGAGCATGCTGAAGCACAGGTTAAGTATAATCAACTGCGCAAGAGAATTCGAGAGTGTGAAAGTGAGCATCGGGAAATACAAGAAGCCCATCAGAAATTGATCGAGGAGTGGAAAGAAATGGCTGTCAGCGCCAACAACCGACTAGGATATTTGGAGCGGGGTCTAGTAGAGCTGGAAGGAAGTTCATCAAGAGGATCGAAGACTGCCAAAACGCCGAAGGAAATGCGGGCGGACACCTGGCCCGAGCCTACTTACTGCTAGGACTACGCGAGTTGGTGGAGCTGTTCGAGGGTGACAAGACTGCCAAATCTGGGGAAGGTCCTTCTGGGACCAAGTAGTTAGGAGTCCTTTATTTTGCTTTAATGATGTAATAAGGCCAATGGCCACTAGTGACATTTACTTTCTATTATTTAGAGTCTTTTTGGATTCGTCTTATTTTTATCAATAAAATGAGGCATTATCATTATAAGTTCTCCAAAACTATTTGTCGCTAGGCCTACCTCGGGCACAACGAGGCACCAAAATTAGGGCGCGATTTATATTCTCACCCAATGTGTTTAAATACTGCAATACTTTTTCCTCAGAGCCCGCACTAACTTGTTACCTTTTTTTTTCTTTTTTTTATTCCCCTCCCCAAAGGTTAGTTCGTGCATTCTGGCACCATCAGCATACTCCACAAGATCCAAGGGCCCTCCACCGCCTCCTCCTCCGAGTCCTGTCCGGAACAAAAACAAAGGCAAAATGGGAGATACAAGTGCCAGAAAGGAGATTGAGATTCCTCAGGGTACCCCGGTTGCTAAGGAAACTACTGCACAACTGGAACAAAAGCTGTTGAAATTTCGAGAAGAATTGGATCAGGTTCGGAATTTGGCAAACCTGTCATTTTCCCTCACCGCCCCTGATGTCAACACCCAAAATCCCGCACCTCCACAAAACACCCCGCAACCACAGATACAACCCACTCATACCTGTAACACATGCCACACTCCAAATAACACCCCACTACTCATTCCCGAGCCACTGAACACCACAAATGACCATCTCCACAACACTCCTATTTACGTGGATACTGTACCCCACTACGCCCAACCCATCTCAAATGCACCTGAGTCTGATGACAAGGACTCCCTCATCAGGAACTTAGC
>NW_017677245.1:9347-32530 GCF_001879085.1 Nicotiana attenuata
ATGTCAATTTGTTTCATCCTTGTAAACTGCATCTTCAACATCATATTCCACTCGTGCCAAACAAATACTATAGCAACGCTTATAATGAGTAGTTGCGCACTTCCAATACTACCACCCCCTAAATTTGGCAAAGGCATATTTGCGGTAAAACCAGTCGATCAACGGTGTAGTCGACGGTTCCGTGCCTTTCCCTCTTGAGTTGTCCGCTCAAGGGTACCAGTCTAGCACTTCAAGATAGAAACCTTACTCCGTTAAACTGTACATGCATCATGGTCAAACCTAGCCGAGTCAGTTATGTTGTCCACATAATGACTCATTAAGATAGCCTTGTCCAAAGTCCACCGGGTTTCCTTGAAACCCAAACGGACACCTCCACGTTCTGTGCATTTATTTGGAGAACTTAAGTGCTTTGCTATGCTAATTATCGATTTGAATAGTCGAGTCTGGTGGGGGATAAGGGCCTAACACTCTGTTTTGCAGAAAATGAGGCACGACATCCCCAGATTTGGCATGGTAACCAACATTCATCCAAGGCTACTGAATTGGTGGAACGACCTCCATTCTAGTGATCAAACACTCGTCCGCAAGTACCAGGAAATCTGCCTTCTCTCCTAGAGATTCAACCTAACAACACAATGATAGAGGCTGCAACATTGTTCTGGGATAGTGACAAATCTCTATTCCGCTTTGGTGATCTAGAGATGACTCCTTTACTTGAAGAGATAGGGGGTCTAGTGGAATTCCTTGGGAGACTCCAGGTCTGCTTATGCCAGAAAATCACAAAGGAAGGGGTTTCCTTAAAATGATGGGGTTGAAGAAAAACCCAGACTTAACCTGTTTGAAAGACTCCTACATCCCTTTTGACTATCTATACGAAAGGTACGGCCATAGCAAGTCATACCGCACCTATTCAGACGAATTTGCTATCACCTCATTGGGGAATGTCCATAGAAGGGTCTTTGTTTTCATGTTTTGCTTTTTGGGAATGATCGTATTCCCTATGAAGAAGGCTAGGATCCACACCAGACTAGCCATGATAACCAAAACTTTGATGGAAGGAATTGGTGGGCAAACTTTCAGCATAGTGCCCATGATCGTCGTCGAGATATACCGCGCCTTGAACAAGTGTCAACAACAAGGCAGTCATTTTGAGGGTTGCAACTTATTGCTTCAGCTTTGGCTCATGGAGCACCTCCAGAAAGGAGAATACCGACAGGAGATCCTACGTAGAGATTGGGATGATCATATCGCCTTCCACCAGCCGAGGCGTATGAATTATATGCCAAAGATGTTCGCTCAGCCAGAGGATGCCAGAGGGTGGGTAGAACTGTTCGAAAATCTGAAAGAAGACCAGGTGCAATGGATGTTTGAGTGGTTCCCTACGGATGAATTCATTGTCCGATCCCGAGATGCACTATTTCTCATACCGATTGGTTTGAGAGGGACTTATCCTTACGTTCCTCTCCGAGCCATGAGGCAAGCTGGAAGAAGACAAATCATACCAAGGGTTGATAAAACAAGTCACCTCAGGGCTGATTTCCAGGACGATGATAGCCCTCACAGGTGCCAAGCTCAGCATTTGTGGCATTGCAAAATCGTTTTGGGGAAGGAATCCNATCTGCCTTCTCTCCTAGAGATTCAACCTAACAACACAATGATAGAGGCTGCAACATTGTTCTGGGATAGTGACAAATCTCTATTCCGCTTTGGTGATCTAGAGATGACTCCTTTACTTGAAGAGATAGGGGGTCTAGTGGAATTCCTTGGGAGACTCCAGGTCTGCTTATGCCAGAAAATCACAAAGGAGATAGAAAAATAAAAGAAACTGGAAAAACAGAAGAGTTTAAGAAATATTCCGAGTCCACAATTTGCTTGTGTGTCCTTAAGGAATTTTAACCCCCTCACACGTTGCCAAGGTAATGGATTAAATCCTCCCAGGATAAAACGGAATAAACCTTCCTGCAATAGTGGCAATACAAACTGCAGGATACTAACGAACTTAAAGAACGGAGCAAAATCACACTTACGAATTTGAGAGAGAGAGACTGCGAATTAGAATGGAGTATATTCAGAAAGAAAGAAGTTCTGGAGTGTTTTTCGTGTGTAGAAAATGGAGACTTGCCTCAGAATTTATAGGCAATTATCAGAAGAGGTGTCTGGAAAAGGTGACTTTTCAGAAGAATACGCTGCCTGCCGCGGTCGCGGCAGAACCGCGGTCAGAGAGGCTTTCTGAACCTGCCTGCCGCGGTTTTACCGCGGTCGCGGCAGAACCGCGGCCAGAGAGGCCCTCTGAACCTTCAGCAAGGTTCTGGCATATTTTCAGCAGTGATTTGGCATTTAATTAATTATTAAATAATTAAATAAATTTAGTCCAAAAATAATCTTATCGATCGTTTGACAAATCCAAATCCAAATCCAAATCTAAAGCCAAAGCCAAAGCCAAAGCCAAAGCCAAAGCCAAAGCCAAAGCCGAGCCGAGCGAGCGACGACGACGGCGCGAGGGTTCATTCTCTTCAACTCCTTTTAAGAGCTTTAAGAAGTGATTCTATATATAAGCACACAAATGTGGTTGTCCCTCACCAATGAGGGACAAAGTGCAAGACAAAAGTTCACTTCTTCAAATTTTCAATTTCCCTCCATTTCCAGTTCACACTTCTTCTACTTTAAAGCCCAATGGCTTAAAGTCTAACATAAACCACCCCTAAACTTGACTCAGATTATTAGTATCCTCCCCGAACTATGCCCGGTTTTAATTACCCCCCTCAACTTGGCCTTTTGATGGCCATTACCTCCCTAGATGATGATGTGCAAAAAATGTGGGTGCACTCGCCTGCCACGTGGATTTTTCTGTCTATGTGGCACTTTTTTGAAAAATAAAATATTTTTTACCTTTTTAAGAATATTATTTTTTTAGATAATTTTTTCCCGAATAAATATATAATAAAACTTGGATATAACTATATTATTTAGGCTAAATATTTTTATTTGGCCAAAAATAATAAAGTTTTAGTTAATCTTTTTTTGAATTTGACCTGAAAATAAAGATTTATACAATTGAAATAAATAATCAAGACATCTAAAAAGTTATAAAAAATACGTAGTTGAAATAATAGTCATTGCATCAAAAAAGAAATAAAAAAAGTGTACAATTGCACTTGTAATTTCTAGCAATTGTACACTCTTTTTATTTGTTCTTTTGATGCAATGACTATTTATTTCAAATATATATTTTTACTTTTTAGGTAAAATATGTAAAAAAAAAAATAAAAAATAGAGCACCGCAATTTAGAGCTATATAAAAATTATAGCCAAAATAATTAATTTCAAACTATGTATTTTTTATAACTTTTTAGATGCCTTGAATNATTGTATAAATCTTTATTTTCAGGTCAAATTCAGAAAAAGATTAACTAAAACTTTATTATTTTTGGCCAAATAAAAATATTTAGCCTAAATAATGTAGTTCTATCCAAGTTTTATTATAAATTATATTCGAAATTTTTTTTCTAAAAACTAATATTCTTAAAAAGGTAAAAATATATTTTATTTTAAAAAAAAAATGCCACATAGACTGAAAAATCCACGTGGCATGTGAGTGCACCCATACTTTTTGCCACATCAGCGTCTAGGGGGTAATGACTCTCAAAAGGCCAAGTTGAAGGGGGTAATTAAGACCGGACATAGTTCGGGGACGATACTAATAATCTGAGCCAAATTTAGGGGTGGTTTAAAGTATTTGCCTTTTAATTTACATCTTATAATTGTTTCTTTATCGAATTTATGTGGCCTTTGTCTAAAGTTAAATAGGGAGAGAAAAAGAATTCCTTGTTGTGATAAACTAATGTGAAGAAAAGACCATGACAACGTCCAGACCAGAACAAGCTCTAAAATTTTATTGGAAAATATATGGCCCTTTTCTTTTAATTTTATCTTACTTGATTACCAAATTTTTATTTAGTATATTAAGAATGACTTATTTCACAATTCAAGTTTCATATATATATATATATATATATATATATCCACCAATGAGATTCGAACTCTTAACACTTATTGATGTATAAATAAAAAAAATTATATTTACACTTGTATATGATGAAGCTGAATTTTATGCATGACACATACATTCAAATAGAAAAAACGAGGCTTGAATAGTTTCGCATTAAAAAGCAACCAACCTTTAATGAAAAAAATACTACTTCCTACATCATCTATTGAAGCAATTAAATTTCATAAGGGGGATATAGCAAAGTTTAATTGATAGCGTGATGGCAAGAAGTACCGAGATAGAGTTGGACGGAGAGTATGTCCTTCTACTTTATTCAATAAGAGGTCTTAAAATTATCGAGTAATGCTACCTTTTGGTATATTTGAATTTGTAATTATAATAAAATAATATATTTTTCAAGTATATACACATCAACCTTTTTAAGTACTTATATAGATAATAAATGATAAGAAATACACGTGCAACGTACGTGCAGAGAGACTGGTTATATTAAAAGTGGGAAGCCCTAAATTAAAAAATTGAATTACTAAAATATCCTTCTTAAAAACTTAAATACCCTACTTATAATTAAATATATAATAATAATACTTATTAAGAAGAAAAAAACTGATTTAATTTGAAGTGTCCGTTCTAAAAAGTTGTGTCTTTTTAATAAGCAACTAACTATCGTTTCTAATAAAATCTATTCAATCATTTGTTTAAATGTTAAGAGCAAAAGTATGAAGATTTCGAACAACAACGATGTAGGGAAGCAGGAGCACCGATCACAAATTAGAGAAAAGAAGAAAGATATTATCTTTGGTTTGGCTTTCCAAAGGGTTTTATCGGTATAGCATCTTACGGACCAACATAAACATCACGTGAGTTTTTAACTATTTTTCTCAATTTAAAGAAATGAATAAGTATCATGTCTTTTACCAACACTTGTTGAATTTTCTAAATTTGCGAATGCTTCTGATTATTTAATTTTTGACTATTTCAAAACATAATTCGGCTTCTAAAAAAATAGTATTTAACATTTCAAGGATTACATGTAAAAGATTATAATTAGTACTATAAATAAAATTTAACTTTTATGCATTAATAGTATAAAATATTTTACACTATTAGATCTCTTAAAGTGAATTGAAACAGCATGTTGCAGAAATGCAGGATTAAGGTTGCGTACAATAGACTCATGTGGTCCGGCCCTTTCCCGGACCCCGCATATAGCGGGAGCTTAGTGCACCGAACCGCCCCCTTTAATTGCTTAGAATAATAGAATCTCACATTAAGTTGTATTGATAATATAACTTTTTTCATAGACATAGTAAATTCCTATAAATGTTGTGAATTCATGATTGAAAATTAGAAAATAGAACTACTATGTGAAAAATAAAATAAAATAAATTAAAGAGCATATAGAGATTATTGGTAGTTATAGATAGCATAAAAGTAGAAAGAGAAATATAAAAATAGAAACTAATTTTAATTAAAGTGTCATTCTAAAAAAAAAATCATATTTATTTAACTGCTTTATCCTTAGTCAATTAATGACATAAAGAGAATAGCTATTATTTTGGCTTTCTGATAGTTCATTTGGTCGGTTATACAAAACAATATGACATTCTCCTTAATTATTATGCTAATCCAATCTTCAGAGATAGACGTGTATATTGCTATTTTTCTTTGTTGAATCTACTATTCCAATCTAAAATTCTTCTTCTTATTGGGTTCAGTAAAAGAAAAATAAAATTACCTACATATGCAGTTACACCTCTTTATAACAGTCTCGTTTGTTCCGAGTATTTTTGAATATTATAACGAAGTGCTGTTATAGAGAACATATTGTGACGACCCGGCCAGTCGTCTCATGAGTTACCGCTCCATTTCCCCCATTTATGCTTCTTTATGCTTCGTTATCTGTGTTTTATGTGATCAAGTTGTTTAGTTAGCGTTCGGATTGGATTTGGTAAGAAATGAGACACTTAGTCTCTTTTAAGAAGGTTTAAGTTGGAAAAGTCAACCGGATGTTGACTTATGCGTTAGAGAGCTCGGATGTGAGTTCCGATGGTTCGGTTAGCTTCAGAAGGTGATTTATGACTAAGGAATGTGATCGGAATTGGTTTTGGAGGTCCGGTGTAGAATTAGGCTTGAATTGGCAAAGTTAGTATTTTGGCGAATTCCGGATGATAGGTGAGATTTTGATCCGAGGGTAGGAATGGAATTCCGAGAGTTTTTGTAGCTTCGCTATGTCATTTGGGATGTGTGTGCAAAATTTCAGGTCATTCGGACGTGGTTTGGTTGGGTTTTTGATCGAAAGCGTATTTCGAAAGTTTTTAGGAACTTAGGCTTGAATTCGATGTGAATTGATGGTTTTGGTGTTAATTGAGGTATTTTGATGATTGAAACAAGTTTGAATGAGGTTTTAGGATGTGTTGGTGCTTTTGGTTGAGGTCCCGGGGGCCTCGGGTGGGTTTCGGGTGGTCAATCGGACCATTTTCTATGTTGAGAAGTTGCAGAAATTCAACAGCAGTTGCAGATGATTTTAGCCTTCGCGATCGCGTGAGGTCCCTCACGATCACGTAGAAGGAATTTGGGTTGGCTTGAGTTTGGCCTTCACGTTCGTGTTTGAGGTCTTGCGTTCGCAGAGGGCCTTGACCTTGTGCTTCGCGTTCGCGTGCAGTGTTTCGCGTTCGCGTATAAGTGTTTGGGGGTCCGGTGGTTTTGTTCTTCGCGTTCGCATAGGTCTGGGAAAACAAACATCCCATTCGCAGTTAAGGCATCGTGTTCACGTAGAGTGTTTTTGAGGTTTNGCCCCTGGATCCACGCTGCCGGAGCCGTAGCATCAACCCTGCATCAGGCGATAAAGTTTGAATGGAACCACCAAGAGGTGATCATTCATGGCGATGGTAGTAACCCCATATATAGTCGCCAGACTATCCCAATGATCGGGGGCAGAAGGAGAATAGGCGGAGAGACATACCACCACATCGAAAGGGTCAACGCTGTAGACAAAGACAAGTGGTGGGACAACAAGATCAAAAGTATCCTGAAGTGGTGCGGGTACGAGCCTGGAAAGGGACTTGGTAAAAATCTTCAGGGGATCACTAAGCCCATCAAACTGAAGAAGCATGGCACTACCTTTGGCCTAGGGTATGGTTACACTTGGGATGAATTCCAGAACTGGTCGCCACCATGGCGCGACCCCTACTATCCATTGGAGTTTCCGATACCCAGCCTGGAACAGACCTTCCAACCGGCAGATACTATATATGGGTCAGAAGAAGATGAAGCATTGGCGGCCATGAAGAATTTGTTCCTGGAGGATGATGATATGGACTGCTGTGTTCTTTTCGAGGAGGAAGGGGAGGAAGGCCCTTCCGTACAAGCTGTAAGCAGGGGAGACCGCCTCAGCAACTGGTCAATTAGGACCGTCAGAGCCCGGAGGGTTTCGGGGTAGCAAGGCTAAACAAAGCAGCATGCATCGCATTTTTTTAGTTCATTTTACTAGTTGATTTTCTTTCCGCATTGTCTTTAATTTCGAAAAGAGCTCCGATGTTTCAAACAGCTTTGACTTTAATCAAAGCATTTCAGTTTATCATATATATCTCGCTTATTATTTTCTCTATCATTTACTCTATTTTATACAGCATTACTATTACTTATCTTGACGATGAACCAACGACTGTGACTTGCAACGAAACAACGCAACAAAAGGACATAGACTTAGAAGAAGATGAAATACCTGAAGAGGTCTTCAGAGAGGTTGAGAATTTTGAGAATAGACCTAAGTCCAACCTGGAAGAAACTGAGGTCATTAATTTGGGAGATACAGAGAACGTCAAAGAAACTCGCATCAGTGTTCACTTGTCGCCATCAGAAAGGGAAAAGTATACAGAATTTTCAAAAGAATATGAGGACATATTCGCCTGGTCGTATGATGATATGACTGGACTCAGCACGGCCATTGTAGCTCACAAACTGCCAACAGATCCAGCCTGTCCGCCGGTAAAGCAGAAGCTCAGGAAATTCAAGACCGACATGAGTTTGAAAATCAAAGAAGAGGTTACTAAGCAAGTCAAAGCTAAGGTTCTCAAGGTAGTAGAGTATCCAACATGGTTATCCAATATCGTGCCGGTACCAAAGAAGGACGGGAAGGTTAGAATCTGTGTCGACTACCGGGATCTTAACCGGGCTAGTCCCAAAGATGACTTCCCCTTGCCAAACATACACATTCTCATCGACAACTGCGCCAAGCATGAGTTGCAGTATTTTGTTGATTGTTTTGCGGGATACCATCAGATATGGATGGACGAGGAAGATGCAGAGAAAACGGCTTTCATCACGCCGTGGGGAATGTATTGTTACAAAATGATGCCATTTGGGCTGAAGAATGCTGGCGCCACCTATATGAGAGCCATGGCTACTATCTTTCACGACATGATACACAAGGAGATCGAGGTATATATGGACGACGTCATCATCAAATCCAAGAAAGCCACTGATCATATGGAAGATTTGAGAAAGTTCTTTAACAGGCTGAGAAGGTATAATTTGAAACTGAATCCCGCCAAATGTGCGTTCGGGGTTCCTGCCGAAAAACTACTAGGTTTCATCGTGAGCCGTCGAGGGATAGAATTGGACCCGTCAAAGGTCAAAGTCATTCAAGAATTGCCACCGCCAAAGAACAAGAAAGACGTGATGAGTTTCTTGGGAGACTCAACTATATCAGCCGGTTCATAGCTCAGTCCACAGTCATTTGTGAACCCATCTTTAAAATGCTAAAGAAAGACGCTGGTACTAGATGGACCGACGATTGTCAGAAAGCCTTTGACAGAATCAAGGAATACCTGTCAACGCCGCCGGTCTTGGTTCCTCCCGAGCCAAGAAGACCTCTATTGCTTTACCTTGCTGTATTGGATGGAGCATTCGGTTGTGTTCTGGGACAACATGATGAAACGGGGAGAAAGGAGCAAGCCATCTACTATCTCAGCAAGAAGTTCACCCCGTACGAGGCCCAGATGGACCCGCTGAAGTATATTTTCCAGAAGCCCATGCCCACTGGCAAGCTCGCCAAGTGGCAAATCTTGTTGAGTGAGTTCGACATTGTTTACGTGACTCAGAAAGCAGTCAAGGGTCAAGCCATAGCAGATCACCTTGCCGAGAATCCCATTGAAGGAGAATACGAACCACTGAAAACGTATTTCCCTATCGAAGAAGTATCCTTTGTAGGAGAAGATATTGCAGAATCCTACGATGGTTGGAGGTTGTTTTTAGACGGAGCCGCAAATTTCAAAGGAGTTGGCGTAGGGGCAGTCCTAGTATTAGAAACCGGCCAGCACTACCCGGTATCCGCCAAGCTCAGGTTCCCTTGCACAAATAATATGGCTGAATATGAAGCCTGCATCCTGGGGCTCAAGATGACCATTGACATGAACATTCAAGAGTTACTAGTGATCGGGGACTCAGACCTGCTCATACATCAAGTTCGAGAAGAATGGGCCACCAAAAACTCTAAGATACTTTCCTACCTGCATCACATACAGGAGTTGAGGAAAAGATTCACAAAGACAGAGTTTCAGCACGTCCCCAGGGTCCAGAACGAGTTCGTTGATGCATTAGCCACATTATCATCCATGATCCAGCATCCAGACACAAATTTCATTGATCCCATTCCTGTAAAGATTTATGATCATCCAGCTTATTGTGCTCACGTTGAGGAAGAAGCAGACAGAAAACCATGGTTCCACGACATCAAGGAGTACTTGACAACAGGGAAATATCCCGAACTTGCCAACGCCACTCAAAAACGCACGCTCCGGAGATTATCCAACAACTTCTTTCACAGCGGAGGAATCCTGTACAAGAGGACTCCCGATTTGGGTTTGCTAANCGGTGGTTTTGTTCTTCGCGTTCGCATAGGTCTGGGAAAACAAACATCCCATTCGCAGTTAAGGCATCGTGTTCACGTAGAGTGTTTTTGAGGTTTTGAAATTTTGCCCTTCGCGATCGCGAGGCTTGGGCCGCGATCGCGATAAAGGAATATCAGAACTGGGCAGTGAGTTTATAAAACATTTCATCCGCGATTTTGAGCCATTATTCCTCCATAGCTGAGTATTTTGAGAGCTCTTTGAGGGAAATTGAAGAGGGATTCAAGGAGAATTGATTGGAGGTAAGATTTATGAACCTAAAATGTGATTCTATTGTGAAATCTATCTAGAAATTCATGGAAACTTGAACAAAAATGGAAGAACTAGGGCTTGAAATTTTGGATTTTCAAATTGGGATTTGAGGGGTCATTTGGACTCTGATTTTGGTATTCTTTATATTCATATACTCGTGGAGTGATAAAACCCGATGATGTAAAAATTTCTGAGTTTCGAGTAGTGGGATCGGGGCTCGGGTTTTGCTAATTTCGGGATTTTTGATATTTTTCGATTGTTTTCGCCTGGGCTTTGTTCCCTTAGCATATTGTGACGTATTCGTTCTGATTTTGGTTAGATTCGACGCGCGTGGAGGCCTATTCGATGGGAAAAGGCGTCGAGAGCTAGAGTTGTAGCCAGTTCGAGGTGAGTAATGATTGTAAATGATGTCCTGAGGGTTTGAAACCCCGGATTGCACATCGTAGTGCTATATTGAGGTGAGACACGCACTGTATGATGAGCGTGGGGTCTATTACTACTGGGGATTGTGACCTGGTCCGTCCCGATTGATGACTTTACCGCGTTTTTGACTGAAACTTATTTGTTATCATCATGATTTGGCTAATTGCCATATTTGGGCTTCGTGCCAACTATTTGAATCCTTCGGGGATTTTGACTGATTTTCCTCACTTTACTTGTTAAAAATCATATCCCCAGTCATGTTTCTATCTGTTTTAAACGATTTGAGCCGGTTTTATCGTTCTATTTCTAAATGAGAGGAATGTGTGGGCTGAGATCCCTATCTTCTATTATTGTGCCTGAGGGGCTGTGAGGTTAACGACTGAGAGGGGTTGAGAACCTCACGGTGAGGATATAATATATGCTATGGATCGGGCTGCACGCCGCAATAATACTTAAATGGATCGGGCTGCGCGCCGCAGCAATATAGCGCTTGGGCTGTAGGAGCCCTTCCGGAGTCTGCACACCCCCAGTGAGCGCATTCGACTATCTATATGGATTGGGTTGCGCGCCGCAGCGATGTACGGATCGGGCTGCACGCCGCAGCGGTTATTCTGATTTCGGTTATTGTGAGAGATATGAGTCGAGTGCAAGAATGTGTACTAAGTGATTAATATTGTGCCCGAGGAGCGGATTTCTACTTGTTATTTACCTGTTTTACTTGATTTAAAGAGATTTCATGCGACTTCTCCACTGGTTTACTGCTTTAAGTGATTTTACTGCTTTGATATAGAATTGCTTTGTGCCTTTACGTGTTTTCATGCTTTCAGCCATTATTTATAATTATTACTCACCTGGTCGGAGTACTCACATTACTCCCTGCACCTTGTGTGCAGATCCAGGTGTTCCAGAGGCTGAGTGAGAGTTTTTCCGCTGATCAGCATTTACCGGAGTCATCGAGGTAGCTGCATGGCATCCGCAGACCCGATTTCTCCTTCTATCTTATTATTTTTTGCATTCCTAGAATATTTCTGTATTAGGTTGTTCAGACTTGTAATAGAGGCTCTTGACTTGTGACACCGGATCGGTGGGCTATGTAGTGGTATTATCTTTGACTTCCGCATATTTAACTTACTGTTTCAGACTTTTATTATGCTAAATTGGTATTTAAACTATGTTAGCTGGTAATGAACTTTATAAGAAATGGGTTGAGATTGATAGTTGGTCAGGCTTGCCTAGCAATATGTTGGGCGCCATTACGATCGGGGTTGGGGTCGTAAAAAGTTGGTATCGGAGCCTAGGTTACATAGGTCTCGCAAGTCATGAGCCGGTTTAGTAGAGTCTCGCGGATCGGTACGGAGACGTCTGTATTTATCCTCGAGAGGCCGCAGAACCTTTAGGAAAAACTTCATATTCTTGAAATTCTTGTCGTGCGAACTTGTTGATCCGAGTACTAAACTTCTCTTTATTCTTTTCTCTCACAGATGGTGAGGACGTGAGCTACTGGACGAGGTGGACGACCACCAGTGCTATCCACTGAGGCCACCAAAGGCTGTGGACGCGATCGTGGTCGTGGCAGGGGCAGAGCAGCGAGGGCAGCACCTGTTGATCCACCAGCTCCCCCGGCTCTGGATCAGGCTCTAGCAGCACCAGTTCAGGCACCAGTTGTGCCCATCGTGATCCCGGGTCTACAGGAGGCCTGGGCACAGATCTTGACAGTTTGCACTGGCCTGGTTCAGGCAGTTTCAGCCACCACAGCAGCAGCTACTTCACAGGCCGGGAGAGGCAATCAGACCCCCGCTGCCCGCACACCTGAGCAGGTAGTACAGGGACTACAGACGCTGGAGGCACCTCCAGCCCAGCCGGTTGCACCAGCGCAGGAGTTCATGGTTCCAGTTATGTCGGATGATGAGCAGCGGCGTCTTGAGAGGTTTCGTAGACTCCAGCCTCTGTCATTCAGTGGTGTTGAGGGTGAGGATGCCCAGGGTTTTCTGGACAAGTGTCAGCGGATGCTCCGTACAGCAGGGATTCTTGAGTCTAGAGGTGTAGCATTCACCACCTTTCAGTTTTCTAGGGCTGCCTTCCCTTGGTAGGAGGCGTATGAGAGGCGTAGGCCTGTTGGTGCAGCGCCCATTACTTGGCAGGAGTTCTCCACTCTCTTCTTGGAGAAGTATGTGCCGCAGTCCCTCAGGGAGGAGCTGCGTAGGCAGTTTGAGTGGTTGAAACAGGGAGATATGACCGTGTCCCAGTATGAGATGAGGTTTTTAGAGTTGGCTCGTCATGTCGTTTGGATGGTTCCGACTGATCGTGAGAGGATCAGGAGATTTGTTGATGGCCTTAACTACCATCTCTGTATTCTTATGACTAGAGACAGAGTATTGGGTGCTAAGTTCGAGGAGGTGGTTGATATCGCTCGTGAGATTGAGACGGTCCGCCGTCAGGATCGAGAGGAGAGGGAGGCCAAGAGGCCTCGAGGTTCTGGCAGTTTTAGTGGTGCCCCTTCGAGGGGCCATTCCAGCATGGTAGAGGTCGTTATTTCAGGCCCGCTCAGTTGGCCCGTCCAGAGTATCGTGGGGCATCTTCAGGTCGTGGTTATCAAGGGTCTCAGTAGGGCCAGTCATCACTCAGCGCCCTCCCAACTCAGAGTTCATCTCGTGCCCCATCAGTCCATGGTTCTTCCATTCCAGGTCCTTCTACTGGTCATTCCGGTGCCAGGGGTTCCCTTCAGTCCCCATCTCCAGCACCGGGGAGTTGTTATGAGTGCGGAGAGTTTTGACATATGAGGAGGCAGTGCCCTCGACTTCGTGATGGTCAGCTTCAGCAGAGGGGTCAGCCCTCGACTTCTGCCTCAGTTACTTCACCACTCGCCCAGCCAGCTAGGGGTGGAGGTCAAGCAGCCAGGGGTGCCCCAGAGGGGGAGGTCGATCAGGCGGTGGCCAGGCTCGTTTCTATGCTATTCCAGGCAGGACAGATGCTATTGCTTCAGATGCTGTCATTACAGGTATTGTTTCAGTCTGCCACAGAGATGCCTCTGTATTATTTGATCCCTGTTCCACCTATTCTTATGTGTCCTCGTATTTTGTTCATTATTTGGGTACGCCCCGGGAGTCTCTTGCTTTGCTTGTTCATGTGTCTACCCTGGTGGGCGATACTGTTGTTGTAGACCGTGTGTACCGGTAATGTGTAGTGACTATTGGGATCTGGAGACCCGAGTTGATCTATTGCAATTGAGCATGGTGGATTTTGATGTTATTTTGGGCATGGATTGGTTATCTCCGTGTTGTGCTATTCTAGACCGTCATGCTAAGACAGTCACTTTGGCTATGCCGGGTGTACCGCGGATCGAGTGGCGTGGTGTGACTGATTATGTTCCTAGTAGAGTGATCTCTTTCTTGAAGGCCCAGCGTATGGTTGGGAAGGGTTGTCTTTCATATCTAGCTTTCGTGTAGGATGTTGGAGCTGAGGCTCCTAGTATTGATTCTGTTCCACTTGTGAGGGGTTTTCCCGATGTATTTCTTACAGACCTGCCGGGCATGCCACCGGACAGGGATATTGATTTTGATATTGACCTGGTGCCGGGCACTCAACCCATTTCTATTCCGCAGTATCGTATGGCACCGGCATAGTTGAAAGAATTGAAGGAGCAGCATCGGGAACTCCTAGATAAGGGGTTCATTCGGCCTAGAGTGTCACCTTGGGGTGCGCCAGTTCTGTTTGTGAAGAAGAAGGATGGCACAATGAGAATGTGCATCGATTATAGGCAATTGAACAGGGTAACAATCAAGAACAAGTATCCTTTGCCTCGCATTGATGATTTATTTGACCAGCTTCAGGGAGCGAGGGTGTTCTCTAAGATTGATCTCCATTCGGGCTATCACCAGTTGAAGATCAGGGATTCAGATATTCTTAAGACTGCCTTCAGGACTAGATATGGTCACTACGAGTTTCTTGTCATGTCTTTCTGGCTGACCAATGCCCCAGCAGCGTTCATGCATCTAATGAACAGCGTGTTCCGGCCTTATCTTGATTCGTTTGTTATAGTATTTATTGATGATATTTTGGTGTATTCGCGTAGTCAGGAGGAGCACGCGGAGCATTTGAGGCTTGTGTTGCAGCAATTGAGGGAGGAGAAGCTTTATCAAAGTTCTCCAAGTGCGAGTTTTGGCTCAGGTCAGTAGCATTCTTGGGACACGTGGTGTCTAGTGAGGGGATTCAGGTTTATCCAAAGAAGATAGAGGCGGTGCAGAGTTGGCCCAGACCGTCCTCAGCCACAGAGATTCGTAGTTTTCTTGGTTTGGCAGGCTATTATCGCTGGTTTGTTCAGGGATTTTCATCTATCGCATCGCCCTTGACCAAGTTAACTCAGAAGGGTGCTTCATTTGTATGGTCGGACGAGTGTGAGGAGAGCTTTCAGAAGCTCAAGACAGCATTGACCACAGCTCCAGTGTTGGTTTTGTCATCAGCTTCAGGTTCATATACCGTGTATTGTGATGCTTCAAGAGTAGGGATTGGTTGTGTGTTGATGCATGAGGGTAGAGTTATTGCTTATTCTTCTCGTCATTTGAAGCCCCATGATAAGAACTACCCCGTTCATGATTTGGAGTTGGCTTCCATAGTTCATGCATTGAAGATTTGGAGGCATTACTTGTATGGCGTATCTTGTGAGGTATTCACCGATCATCGCATTCTTCAGCATTTGTTCAAGCAAATGATCTTAATTTGAGGCAGCGGAGATGGTTGGAGTTGCTTAAGGATTATGATGTCACCATATTGTATCATCCGGGAAAGGCCAATGTAGTGGCCAATGCTTTGAGCCGAAAGGCAGTGAGTATAGGGAGTCTAGCGTATATTCCAGTTGGGGAGAGACCCCTTGCAGTTGATATTCAGGCCTTGGCCAATCGGCTTGTGAGATTAGATATTTCAGAGCCCAGTCGGGTATTGGCTTGTGTGGTTTCTCGGTCTTCTTTATATGATCGCATCAGAGAGTGCCAGTATGATGATCCGCATTTGCTTGTCCTTAAGGACAGAGTTCAGCATGATGAGGCCAGAGATGTGACCATCGGTGATGATGGTGTGTTGAGGATGCAAGGCCGGATTTGCGTGCCAAATATGGATGGGCTTCGGGAGTTGATATTGGAGGAGGCCCATAGCTCGCGGTATTCCATTCATCCGGGTGCCGCGAAGATGTATCAGGATCTTAGGCAACATTATTGGTGGCGGAGAATGAAGAAAGATATTGTGGGGTTTGTAGCTCGGTGTCTCAATTGTCAGCAGGTGAAACATGAGCATCAGAGACCGGGTGGATCGCTTCAGCAGATGGTTATTCCCGAGTGGAAGTGGGAGAGGATCACTATGGACTTTGTTACCGGACTTCCACGGGCTTTGAAGAAGTTCGATGCTATTTGGGTGATTGTAGACAGGCTGACCAAGTCCGCGCACTTCATTCCTATCTGTACTACTTATTCTTCAGAGCGGCTGATAGAAATATATATTCGGGAGATTGTCCATTTGCATGGTATTCCGGTTTCCATTATTTCAGATAGAGGTACTCAATTTACCTCGCAGTTTTGGAGAGCCGTGTAGAGAGAGTTGGGAACTCAGGTGCAGTTGAGCACAACTTTTCATCCTCAGACGGACTGGCAGTCCGAGCGTACTATTCAGATATTGGAGGACATGTTGCGTGCTTGTGTCATTGATTTCGGAGGTTCATGGGATCAGTTTCTGCCGCTTGCAGAGTTTGGTTATAACAACAGCTACCAGTCGAGTATTTAGATGGCTCCGTATGAGGCTTTGTATGGGAGGCAGTGTAGATCTCCAGTTGGTTGGTTCGAGCCCGGTGAGGCTAGGCTATTGGGGACAGATTTGTTTCAGGATGCTTTAGATAAAGTGAAGGTAATTCAAGAGAGACTCCATACGGCGCAGTCGAGGCAGAAGAGTTATGCGGACAGGAAGGTTCGAGATGTATCCTACATGGTTGGTAAGAAGGTCCTGTTGAAGGTTTCGCACACGAAGGGTGTTATGAGATTCGGGAAGAAAGAGAAGTTGAGTCCGCGGTTCATTGGGCCTTTAGAGGTACTTTGGAGGATTGGGGAGGTGGCTTATGAGCTTGCCTTGCCACCCAGCTTGTCGAGTGTGCATCCAGTTTTCCATGTTTCTATGCTCCGGAAGTATATTGGAGACCCGTCTCATGTTCTGGATTTCAGTACGGTTCAGTTAGAGGGAGATTTGACGTATGATGTAGAGCCAGCAGCTATTTTGGAGCGCCAGGTTCGGAAGTTGAGGTCAAAGGATATAGCTTCAGTGAAGGTGCAGTGGAGAGGTCGGCCCGTGGAAGAGGCTACCCGGGAGACGGAGCGGGAGATGCGGAGCATATATCGTCACCTATTTGAGGCTTCAGGTATGTTTCTTGACTCATTCGAGGACGAACGTTTGTTTAAGTTGGGAAGGATGAGATGACCCGGCTAGTCGTCTCATGAGTTACCGCTCTGTTTCCCCCATTTTTGCTTCTTTATGCTTCGTTATCCGTGTTTTATGTGATCAAGTTGTTTAGTTTGCGTTCCGATTGGATTTGGTAAGAAATAAGACACTTAGTCTCTTTTAAGAAGGTTTAAGTTGGAAAAGTCAACCGGATATTGACTTATGGGTTAGAGGGCTCGGATGTGAGTTCCGATGGTTCGATTAGCTTCGGGAGGTGATTTATGACTTAGGAGTGTGATCAGAATTGGTTTTGGAGGTCCGGTGTAGAATTAGGCTTGAATTGGCGAAGTTAGTATTTTGGTGAATTCCGGTTGATAGGTGAGATTTTTATCCGAAGGTCGGAATGGAATTTCGAGAGTTGCTGTAGCTTTGTTATGTCATTTGGGATGTGTGTGCCAAATTTCAGGTCATTCGGACGTGGTTTGGTTGGGTTTTTGATCGAAAGCGTATTTCGGAAGTTTTTAGGAACTTACGCTTGAATTCGATGTGAATTGATGGTTTTGGTGTTAATTGAGGTATTTTGATCATTGGAACAAGTTTGAATGAGGTTTTAGGATGTGTTGGTGCTTTTGGTTGAGGTCCCTGGGGCCTCGGGTGGGTTTCGAGTGGTCATTCAGACCATTTTCTATGTTGAGAAGTTGCAGAAATTTCAAGAGCAGTTGCAGATGATTTTAGCCTTCGCGATCGCGTGAGGTACCTCGCGATCGCGTAGAAGGAATTTGGGTTGGCTTGAGTTTGGCCTTCGTGTTCGCGTTTGAGGTCTCGCGTTCGCGGAGGGCCTTGACATTGTGCTTCGCGTTCGCGTGCAGTGTTTCGCGTTCGCGTATAAGTGTTTGGGGGTCCGGTGGTTTTGTTCTTCGCGTTCGCATCAGTTGGGTCGCGTTCGCATAGGTCTGGGAAAACAAGCATCGCGTTCGCAGTTAAGGCATCGCGTTCGCGTAGAGTGTTTTTGAGGTTTCGAAATTTTGCCCTTCGCGATCGCGAGGCTTGGGCCGCGATCTCGATGAAGGAATATCAGAACTGGGCAGTGAGTTTATAAAACATTTCATCCGCGATTTTGAGCCATTATTCCTCCATAGTTGAGTATTTTGAGAGCTCATTGAGGGAAATTGAAGAGGGATTCAAGGAGAATTGATTGGAGGTAAGATTTATGAACCTAAAACGTGATTCTATTGTGAAATCTATCTAGAAATTTATGGAAACTTGAACAAAAATGGAAGAACTAGGGCTTGGAATTCTGGATTTTCAAATTAGGATTTGAGGGGTCATTTGGACTCCGATTTTGGTGTTCTTTATATGCATAGACTCGTGGAGTGATAAGGAACCCATTGATGTAAAAAATTTTGAGTTTCGAGAAGTGGGTCCGGGGCTCGGGTTTTGCTAATTTCGGGATTTTTGATATTTTTCGATTGTTTTCGCCTGGGCTTTGTTCCCTTAGCATATTGTGACGTATTCGTTCTGATTTTGGTTATTTTCAACGCGCGTGGAGGCCTATTTGAGGGGCAAAGGCGTCGAGAGCTAGAGTTGTAGCCGGTTCGAGGTGAGTAATGATTGTAAATGATGTCCTGAGGGTTTGAAACCCCAAATTTCATATCGTAGTGCTATATTGAGGTGAGACACGCGCTGTAGGATGAGCGTGGGGTCTATTACTACTGGGGATTGTGACCTGGTCCATCCCAATTGATGACTTTACCGTGTTTTTGACTGAAACTTATTTGTTATCATTATGATTTAGGCTAATTGCCATATTTGGGCTTCGTGCCAACTATTTGAATCCTTCGGGGATTTTGACTGATTTTCCTCACTTGTTAAAAATCATATCCTCAGTCATGTTTCTATCTGTTTTAAACGATTTGAGCCGGTTTTATCGTTCTATTTCTAAATGAGAGGAAGTGTGGGCTGAGATCCCTATCTTCTATTATTGTGCCCGAGGGGCTGTGAGGTTAATGACTAAGAGGGGATGAGAACCCCACGGTGAGGATATTATATATACTATGGATCGGATGCATGGCGCAACAATACTTATATGGATCGGGTTGCGCGCCGCAGCAATATAGCGCTTGGGCTGTAGGAGCCCCTCCGGAGTCTGCACACCCCCAGTGAGCGCAGTCGACTATCTATATGGATCGGGCTGCGCGCCGTAATGATGTACGGATCGGGCTGCACGCCGCAGCGGTTATTCGGATTTCGGTTATTGTGAGAGATATGAGTCGAGTGCTGAGAATGTGTAGGATTTCTACTTGTTATTTACCTGTTAAATTACCTATTTTACTTGATTTAGAGAGATTTCATTCGACTTCTCCACTGGTTTACTGCTTTAAGTGATTTTGCTGCTTTGATATAGAATTGCTTTGTGCCTTTACGTGTTTCATGCTTTCAGCCATTATTTGTAATTATTACTCACTGGGTCGGAGTACTCACATTACTCCCTACACCTTGTGTGCAGATCCAGGTGTTCCAGAGGCTGAGTGAGAGTTTTCCCGCTGATCAGCATTTACTGGAGTCATCGTGGTAGCTGCATGGCGTCCGCAGACCCGATTTCTCCTTCTATCTTATTATTTTTCGCCTTCCTAGACTATTTCTGTATTAGGTTGTTCAGACTTGTAATAGAGGCTCTTGACTTGTGACACCAGATTGGTGGGCTATGTAGTGGTATTATCTTTGACTTCCGCATATTTAACTTTCTGTTTCAGACTTTTATTATGCTAAATTGGTATTTAAACTATGTTAGCTGGTAATAAACTTTATAAGAAATGGGTTGAGATTGATAGTTGGTCAGGCTTGCCTAGCAATGTGTTGGGCGCCATCACGATCGGGGTTGGGGTCGTGACACATATATTATAACATAACAAGAAAATTGGTTCCGAAAAAGCTTGACTTTAATAGTGAAGAGTTATTATATAAGGATGTTGTTACAGAGAAATGTGATTGTATATGTATAATTTTGTGTGTGTGCGCACGCCATCCATATATATGTACATGTATTCATATGTGCTACATTTTTGACAAAAATATTTATATTTAATTTTATGCTAAAGTAAATTATCAATAGGAATGACATGTGAAAAAATTTATTGTATCGACATTGGAACGTAAATAATGTAATTTTTAAGTTTTTCTATCACTAATAATATCTCTATATTTATAAGTATATATCATAAAATCGACAAATATACTAGCCATTCTAAGAAAGACATACGATGAAAGAATTATTATACAGAAATAATACCTTTTTTTTACAATAATTTCTTGATATGTATGCGACTATAAATAAAGAGGCTACAATTTTCTAAAAACAAGGCAAAAACTTTAACACATAAAATATTTGCAACTATAATCATGTGATGACTCAAAAGGTCATCACTTGTTTTAGAAACAAATTCAGTGTTTCGAGGCCTAAAAACCTCCTTTTTACCTCACCTCAATTTGCGTGCGCAGTCCGGGCGTGTAGCCGGAAAGCCATTATATGAAAACTGTGGAAAATGATAAATTTTGCCTTTAAAATGAATTTAAGTTGACTTCAATCAATATTTTGAGCAAACGGACCCGGATCCGTGTTCCGATGATCCCGGGAGGTCAGTAAGAAAATATAGGACTTGGACGTATGCCGAAATCAGATTCCGAGGTCCCAAGCCGGAGAAATAAATTTTTAAAGAAAATTATTTTCTGAAAAATATATGAGTTTTTAAAAATGAAATGTGTTTGAAATTTGATGGTATCGGACCCGTATTCTGGTTCCGGAGCCCGGTACATGTCTTGTATGTGATTTAAGTTGAGTCTGTGAAGTTTGGTAAGAAACGGGCTTGAAATGACGTGAATAGGACCTTATTTGAGAAAATTAGAAAATTTGATGTTCTTAAGCGATTTCATGATTTTGATTCTAAATTCATAGTTGTTGATGTTATTTTGGTAATTTGAATGGACGAGCGAGTCCTAAGATATTTTTGGACTTGCGTGCATGTTTGGTTTGGAGCCCCGAGGGCTCGGGTGAGTTTCGGATAGGCCATGGAGTGAAATTTACACTTAGGAATTTGCTGGTGTGTTGCAGGATGCGAAGCCTGGCTCGCAAATGCGAGTAGCTAATCGCAAATGCGAAGATGGCCTGGGCTGGCCTCGATCGCAAATGCGATCATTTTATCGCAAATGCGAAGGGGCCAGAGTCGCAAATGCGACTGTTTCCTCGCAAATGCGAAAGGGCCAGAGTCGCAAATGCGAAGATAATGAATTTTCTTCCAGCGTCGCAATTGCGACATATTCTTCGCAAATGCGAAGATAGCAGGTCCTGAAGGGGTTCGCAATTGCGAATCCTGGTCGCAATTGCGACATCAGAGACTAGTTAATTAACACTTAGACGCATTTTCAGCCGTTTTTGAATTGTAAACTTATCGACATTTGAATTGCTTAAATCACCTCAAGCTAGTAAATGAATTTCCACAAAAAATTAAACTTCATTTTCAAAAATCTTTAAAAGAGAATTGGCTTTTCTATGGATAATTGTTCCTTGTTGACTACTTGATTGATCGTCTGTGTATGTTTGATTTTGGAACGGGCCAAACGCCTCGGCAGATTGAATAGATGCATCTATAGGCGCGTCGTCGACCCTCGGCAAGTGCACAGTTTATTTCTGTTGGATCGGGCCGTCGCCTCGGCATAATATGCGCATGCTTGCATTGCTTATCCTGAAACTTATTGAAGTAGATATTGCCTTTTTATGGCCGCTATAAACTATAAAGATAACGAAAAGTGAATCTTGGAATTTCATTGTTATTTGAGAAGGTGTTACCTGTTTTCTTGCTTTATGAGTTATAATTGCTAGATAAATCCATGTTATCCTCACATCTTCACCATATTATTATTGGACCACTAGTAAGTGTCGAAGTTGACCATCTCGTCTCTACTTCTTCGAGATTAGACGGGATACTCATTGAGTACACGTTGTTTTCGTACTCATACTACACTTCTGTGCATTTTTGTTGCACAGGTATATGTAACTCTAGCGGCCTACTGGCGTAGCAGCACGGATGATTCTGAGACTAGGTGAGTGGCATTATTCGAGGCGGTCCACAGCTAGTATAGTCCCTTCCAGTATATTGTATATATTTTCTGTCCACTGTATTCCGGACGGATGTTGTATCTTATTCCCTTATCAGTAGATGCTCATGCACTTGTGACACCGGGTTCTGGGATGATTTTGAAATATTTTGTACTAATTGCTTATTATTAAATTTGAATCGAAGCAGTTATCTTTTCATTTTATGAAAAATTGAAGGAAAATCTTAGTTTTCAAGATTGTTAAAAATGAGAACTTCATCAAATAATTTGGGTTGGCTTGCCTGACAGCAGTGTCCGGCGCCATCACGACCCTTAGTGGATTTTGGGTCGTGACAAAAACTTCATCATTGTTAGCTAAATAAATTTTTTAAGCTTAAATAAAGAAGTTCTAGCCCAGTTTTATTATAACTTTTATTTGAAAAATATTATCTAAAAAAATAATACATTAAAAAGGTAAAATATATATATTTTATTATTCAAAAATGCCACATGATCAGGAAAAATCACATGTTTGTGTGCCACTTTCCTAGGATGAGATTGTCCAAGGGGGTAACAACTATCGAATAACCAAGTTCAGGGAGGTAATTATAAAACTACGAATAGTTCAAGGGTGTAATCAATAACCCGTGCTAAGTTTAAGAGTATTTTAAGGTATTTTGCCAATGAATAACAAAGTGACCACTCAGTAGATGTGTAGAACAACATACTATGATAGTTACCAATATAGCAACAAATACTACTAAAAAACGTCTCCTTCACCCCAAATTTAAACTTTAATTATTCATATTCATAGGTTTTGACGATATCCAATCATNGTTTTGACGAATAGTCCAATCATTTTTATCTGGATAAAATAAGGTACAACACTATGATGATCTACATTGATACATTCATAGAAACTTATACTTTTTCCTTTTGAAGTTTTATTTTAATATTATTAATAGTATTTTTACAATATCATTTTACTACAAAACTTGATATATCGAGAAACTAGTTAAGTAAATAAACAAGAACAATTTTACTAGCTGCCTTTCATCAAGATAAAAGCCCGCGGCCTTCTT
>NW_017677246.1:0-19676 GCF_001879085.1 Nicotiana attenuata
AATCCAACACGTGCGACGGATCACCGTCGATATCTCCGGAGCATCGAAACATGAAATACCGGATGAACCCCCGCCAGGATGGGAGGCAAGGCAAGCTCATAAGCAACCTCCCCAACTAGCCTCAATATCTCAAAAGGGCCAATAAACCTCGGACTCAGCTTCCCTTTCTTCCCAAATCTCATAACGCCCTTCATAGGCGACACCCGAAGCAAAACCCGCTCTCCAACCATGTAGGAAACATCACGGACCTTTCGATCTGCGTAACTCTTCTGTCTAGACTGGTCTGTACGGAGTCTATCCTGAATCACCTTGACTCTCTCCAAAGCATCCTGAACCAAATCTGTGCCCAGTAATCTGGCCTCACCCGGCTCAAACCAACCCACCGGAAATCTACATCGCCTACCGTATAAGGCCTCGTACGGTGCCATCTGAATGCTAGACTGATAGCTGTTGTTGTAGGCAAACTCCGCTAATGGCAAGAACTGATCCCAAGAACCTCCAAACTTAATCACGTACGCACGACGCATATCCTCAAGAATCTGAATAGTGCGCTCGGACTGTCCGTCCGTCTGAGGGTGAAATGCTGTGCTCAACTCCACCCTAGTACCCAACTCATGTTGTACGGCTCTCTAGAACCGCGATGTGAACTGAGTACCTCTGTCTGAAATAATGGAAACTGGAATACCATGCAGACGGACAATCTCCCAGATATAAATCTCTGCCAACCGCTCCGAGGAATAGGTAGTGCACACAGGGACAAAATGCGCGGACTTGGTCAGCCGATCCACAATAACCCAAATGGTATCGAACTTCTTCAAAGTCCGTGGGAGTCCAGATACGAAGTCCATGGTGATCCGCTCCCACTTCCACTCCGGAATCTCTATCTGCTGAAGCAATCCACCTGGTCTCTGGTGCTCACACTTCACATGCTGACAATTAAGGCACCGAGCTACAAACCCAACTATATCCTTCTTCATCGGCCTCCACCAGTAGTGCTGCCTCAAATCCTGATACATCTTCGCGGAACCCAGATGAATGGAATACCGCGACCTGTGGGCCTCCTCTAAAATCAACTCCCGAAGCCCATCGACATTGGGTACACAAACTCGACCCTGCATCCTTAATACTCCGTCATCACCAATGGTCACATCTCGAGCAACGCCATGCAACACCTTGTCCTTGAGGACAAGCAAATGAGGGTCATCATACTGCTGCTCCCTGATATGATCAAACAAGGAAGAACGAGAGACCACACAAGTTAGAACCCGGCTGGGCTCCGAATGATCCAATCTCAGAAACTGGCTGGCTAGGGCCTGAACATCCATATCCATAGGCCTCTATGCTGCTGGTAAATAAGCAAACTCCCCAAACTCTCTGCCCGGCGGCTCAAAGCATCGGCCACCACATTGGCCTTGCCCGGGTGATACAAGATAGTGATGTCATAATCCTTCCGCAATTCTAGCCATCTCCTCTGATGCAAATTAAGGTCCTTGTGCTTGAACAGCTGCTGCAAACTCTGGTGATCAGTATATATCTCACAAGGCACACCGTACAAGTAATGATGCCAGATCTTCAAGGCATGAACAATGGTAGCAAACTCAAGATCATGGACAGGATAATTCTTCTCGTGTATCTTCAACTGTCTGGACGCGTAGGCAATCACCCTACCGTTCTGCATCAATACCGCTCCAAGGCCAACTCTCGAGGCATCAAAATAGACAGTATAAGACCTCAAACCGGTAGGCAATATCAAAACTAGGGCTATAGTCAGGGCTGTCTTGAGCTTCTAAAAGCACGCCTCACAATCCTCTGTCCACTGAAATAGAGCACCCTTCTGGGTCAATCTAGTCATAGGGGCTGTAATCGATGAAAACCTCTCCACGAAACGACGGTAGTAGCCCTCCATGCCAAGGAAACTGCGAATCTCTGTAGCCGAGGATGGTCTGGGCCAACTCTGCATTGCCTCTATCTTCTTCGGATCCACCCGAATGCCCTCACTCGATACCACGTGACCCAAGAATGCCACAGAATCCAACAAAAACTCACATTTTGAAAACTTTGCATATAATCTCTTTTCCCTCAAAGTGTGAAGCACTATCCTCATGTGCTGCTCGTGATCTTCCCGACTCCGAGAATACACCAGAATATCAACAATAAAGACAATGACAAAAGAGTCAAGATATGGCCGGAATACACTTAGCATCAGATGCATAAAGGCTACTGGGGCATTGGTCAGCCCAAATGACATAACAAGGAACTCGTAATGCCCATACCGAGTCCTGAAGGCAGTCTTTGGGATATCTGGCTCCCGAATCTTCAGCTGATGGTAACCTGAGCGCAAATCAATCTTAGAAAACACCCGTGTGCCCTGAAGCTGGTCAAACAGATCATCAATAAGAGGCAAAGGATAACAGTTCATCGCTGTAACCTTGTTCAACTCGCGGTAATCAATACACATGCGCATAGAGCCATCCTTATTCTTCACAAATAACATAGGAGCACCCCAAGGCGATACACTGGGCGAATAAAACCCTTATCAAGTAATTCATCCAATTGCTCCTTCAATTCCTTCAACTCAAGAGGAGCCATACGGTACAGAGGGATAGAGATGGGCTGAGTGCCCGGCAACAGATCAATGCCAAAATCAATGTCCATATCGGGTGGCATGCCCGGAAGATCAGCTGGAAACACATCGGGGAAATCCCGTACTACTGGGACTGAATCAACAGAAGGAGTATCCATACTGGCATCTCTCACGTAAGCTAAGTACGTATCACGATCTTTCTCAACCATATGCTGAGCCTTAAGGAAAGAAATAACTCTACTGGGAGTGTGACCTAAGGCACCCCTCAACTCAATACGTGGTACACCTGGCATGGCCAACGTCACGATTTTGGCGTGACAATCAAGAATAGCATAATGGGGCGATAACCGGTCCATGCCCAAAATAATATCAAAATCAACCATGCTGAGTAATAATAAGTCAGCCCTGGTCTCAAAACCACCAAGAATAACCAAATATGACCGGTAAACGCGGTCCATAACAAGAGAATCTCCCATAGGAGTAGAAACATAAACTGGGGAACTCAAAGAATCCCGAGGTACCCCCAAATGCGGAGTAAAATAAGAAGACACATAAGAGTAAGTGGAGCCTGGATCGAATAGAACCGATGCATCTCTATGACAAACCAAGATAGTAGCTGTGATGACAGAATCGGAGGCGGTGGCCTTAATACAGCCTGGAAGAGCATAATATCTGGCCTGGCCTCCCCCTCGAGGGTGACCTCTACCTCCTCGACCTCCACCTCTGGCTGGCTGGGCCGGTGGAGTGGCAGCTGGTGCTGGAACCATAGCCTAAGAGCTCTGTGAGGCCTGCTGTGGCTGATGGGTCTGCGAAGGTGCACCCCTCCTGAGTCTGGGGCAATCTCTCACCATGTGGCGTGTGTCACCACACTAAAAACAAGCTCTGGGAGGACTTGGTGGCTGTGACTGACTCGGGCAAGGTCTGCTGGACTGTCCACTGGAAGCACCCCGTGTAGGAGGCGCACTAGAGACTGGAGGTGCATAATAAGGATCCTGAGGCCTAGGTGGAGCTGGAATATCACTGGCTTCTGGAAGAGCTGAATGAACGGGGCGACCCGTATGACCCCTACCATGACGACCTGCAGCCGGGGCACGGGCAACAGAAAAATGGCCCGACTCTAGAGACCTCTTGGCCTCCCTCTCCTCCCTGTCCCTAGCATACATACCCTCAATCCTCCTAGCAATGCTCACAGCCTGCTGATAAGACACATCCGTCTCTAACTCTCGAGCCATGCTAGATCTGATGCTAGGAATAAGCCCCTCAATGAACCGGCAAACCTTCTCGCGGACCGTGGAAACCAAAGCTGGGGCATGTCTAGCCAAGTCAATGTAGCGGACAACATACTCCGAGACAGTCATAGTACCCTGGCGCAACCGCTCAAACTCCGCGTGCCAAGCGTCCCTAAGACTCTGGGGAACATACTCCCTCGTGAACATGTCTAAAAACTGAGCCCAAGTCAGGGAAGCTGACTCGTCCGGACTGTCTAACTCATAAGCACGCCACTACTGATAGGCGGCTCCTCGAAGCTGAAAAGTAGTGAAGGAAACCCCGCTCGATCCTGATATGCCCATAGTACGGAGAATATGGTAGCACTCCTCCAGAAATCCCAAGGCATCGTCTGATGCTAACGAACTGAATACCGGAGGATCATATTTCTTGAACCTCTCAAGTCTCCGCTGCTCATCCTTTGAAGCCGCTGCCCTATCCTCGGGCTGAGCTGGTACTGCAGGCGGCGCAGGTATAACTTGTGGGGCCTGCTCTACCTGCACTCGCTGCTCAGGAGTGCGGGCGGCGGGAGTCTGTACTCCTCCCCCGACCTGGGATGTGGCTGCAGCAAGGGGAAGCAACCCTGCGTGAGCCAAAGTTGTGTACATACTCATGAACTGTGCCAAAGTCTCCTGGAGTGCTGGGGTAGTAGTGGCAGACGTATCGGGTGTCTGGACTCCGGCTGGTACTGCTGGCAGCGCCTCAGCGGCAGCTCGCACGGGTGCTCTGGCTGCACCACGAGCGCGTCCTCGGCCTCTACCCCGGCCCCTGCCTCTAAAGGCTGCAGTAGGGGGCGCGGGTTCCTGATCCTCTCGGGTAGCGCGTGTCCTCACCATCTGTGAGAGAATAGAAAGACAGAAGTTTAGTTATGATATCAAGAATCTCGCACGATAAGGAAATCAAGTGAAGTGGAATTTTCCTAACAGTTACATAGCCTCTCGTAGATAAGTACAGACGTCTCCGTACCGATCAGCGAGACTCTAATAAACTGGCCTGTGTTTCGTGACTCCTACGAACCTAGAGCTCTGATACCAACTTTTCACGACCCCAGTTCACCCACCGTGAACATGTCGTGATGGCGCCTAGTATCTATAACTAGGTAAGCCTAACAATGCGGAAACATAACTAACTTGCGGAATAATAGTCAAAACTAAACAATTTAAAGGAGAAACAGTATATAAAATGCCGCTCGGCATATACAACTCCACATCACAGCATCCTACATTACTATCCCGAAACCCGAAAACTCATGGGAACACAAGCTAGATAGAATTCAGTAAAGTGCTCAAATCTCCAGAAATGTCTACATCAATAGTACGATAGAAGGGCTAACACTACACATAGAGTAAAGAAGGAGACGCTTCGGTCTGCGGACGCGACAGATGTACCTCGAAGTCTCCGAAATGCTCCCTGCCTCAAGGGTGATGCGCCTGGGAGGAAGTACCTGGATCTGCACATGAAAAACATGCACAGAAAGGGCATGAGTACACCACAGCGGTACTCAGCAAGTGCCAAGCCTAACCTCGGTTGGGTAGTGACGAGAATGGTCAGGGCCCTACTGAGGTTAAATAAGATACAGGTTTAATAGTGTGAAATAACAGGGTAATTAAATAACACATGATATAAAGGACAACAACAACTATTGCAAGGCAAAGAAAACACAGTGAAAGAACATAACTCAGTTCCGAGATAACAGCCGGGGATCTCCCAGGATACCGTCCTGTAGTCCCCATGTATAAATATCATGTCCAGTGGATCTTCTGGGTGCAGTCCCGTAGTCCAACTCATAAATGTGCAGGGGGATCTCCCAGAATGCAATTCCGTAGTCCCAAACTAAACATACAGGGGAACTCCCGGGATACCGTCCCGTAGTCCCAAAATAAAGTGTAGGGGCATCTCCCGGAATACCGTTCCGTAGTCCCAAAGTAAATACACAGCAACAACAAAATTCAATCCAATGAATTTCATATCAAAGTGAAGCAGGTAATCCTAACCTAGCATGATTCACGTAGCACAATTAATACAGTTAATACAGATAAAGCAATTCAGTCAAGTAGGCATGCTTCTCTAAGCTATAACAGATTTAATATCCAAACAGTGTAAGTAGAGAAAGGATGAACACAATTCAAGGCTATTTTTAAAGAAAGACCGAATTTCCAACATTTAGCACAAGTGTGCGCTCGTCACCTCACGCACGAGGCATTTCAACTAAAACAATATCAATCCTAAGGGGAAGAGTCCCCCACACAAGGTTAGACAAGCCACTTACCTCGAATAAAGCTCAAATCAACTCGAAACAACGCCTTTGCCACGAGTATCCGACTCCAAATGGCCCATATCTATTAAATTCATTTGCATAATGTAAATAACATCTCAAGCAACTGATTCTACGATTTAATTCAAAGCTAATACGCGAAATTATGTATAATGACCAAACGCCCCTCACGCCAACGTCTCGGAATGAGGTGAAATTTATATTTTTAGAACCCTCATACTCTCACGAGTCTATAAATAACAAGAACACGGAAATCGGAGTCCAAATGTCCCCTTAAATCCTCAGTTAAAGGTCTAAGAACTTTTCCCCCAATTTACACCAAAATTCCGAAATCAAATGATGAAATTAACTAAAGATTGATGGAATATAACTAGAAAGGGTTAAAGAATCGTTACCCAGAGATCTCCTCTTCAAATCGCTCTCAAAATCGCCCTCTCCCGAGCTCCAATTCGATTTTCCAACTTTTGAAACCAAACCCTCAAAATTTCATATTTCTGCCCAGCTAATTCCGCATCTGCGGTCCCGCTTCTGCGGACCATAATGTCGCATATGCGACTTTCATTAAATGGCCAAGTTCCGCATCTGCGGTCCTCCACTCGCAGATGCGGTTCCGCTTCTGCGGAAGATCCACCGCATCTGCGAAACCTGCAGAACCAACCAAAATCCCCTTCGGCGGTCTCCTTAGCCGCATCTGCGGTGCCGCATCTGCGGTCTCCAAACCGCAGATGCGAAAATATCAGAAGCAGCAAAAATCTGCAATCTCTTAACTTAAAAATCTTTCCGTCAACCATCCGAAATCATCCCGAGGCCCCCGGGACCTCAACCAAGAGCACCAATAACACCTAATACCTCATTCAAACTTGTACCAATCCTTAAACCACCTAAAACAACATCGGAAACTCGAATTAATCAAGGATTTAAGCCTAAGAACTCCAAATTTCCTAAAAATACGCTTTCGATCAAAAACCTAACCAAATCACGTCCGAATGACCTGAAACTTTGCACACGCATCACAAATGACATAACGGAACTACTGCAACTCTCGGAATTCCATTCCGACCCTTGGATCAAAATCTCACTATCAAACTAGAAACATCAAAATTCGACCTTTCGGTATTTCAAGCCTAAATTAGCTACGGACCTCCAAAACACAATCCGACCATGCCTCTAAACCCGAAATCACCTAAAGGAGCTAACAGAACCATCGGATTTCCATTCCGAGGCCGTCTTCATACTGTTCCGACTACGGTCAATTTCCAACACTTAAGCTCTCATTTCGGGACTAAGTGTCCCAAAACTCTCTGAAACTCAAAACCGAACATCCCGGCAAATCAAAATAGCAGAAATAAACTTGGGGAAAACAGTTAATAGGGGATCGGGGCGTAAATTCCAAAAACGACTGGCCGGATCGTTACAACTACCGGGATCTCAACCGGGCCAGTCCGAAAGATGACTTCCCTTTGCCAAATATACACATCCTGGTTGACGATTGCGTCAAGCATGAGCTACAGTCATTTGTGGATTGTTTCGTTGGTTACCATTAGATCTGGATGGATGAAGAAGATGTTGAGAAAACGGCTTTCATTACGGAGGAAGTTTTTCAACAGATTACGGAGGTACACAAGGAGATAGAGGTATATGTGGATGACGTTATCATCAAATCCAAGAAAGCCGCTGACCACATAAAAGATCTGAGGAAGTTTTTCAACAGATTACGGAGGTACAACCTGAAACTAAACCCGGCAAAATGTGCATTTGGGGTTCCTGCCGGGAAGTTGTTGGGTTTATCGCAAGCCGCCGAGGAATAGAACTGGATCCATCAAAAGTCAAAGCCATTCAAGAACTACCACCGCCAAAGAACAACAAGGACATGATGAGTTTCTTGGGAAGACTCAACTATATCAGCCAGTTCATAGCACAGTCCACAGTCATCTGCGAGCCAATTTTTAAAATATTGAAGAAGGACGCCGCTACCAAATGAACCGATGACTGTCAAAAGGCCTTCAACAGAATCAAGGAGTACTTGTCGACACCGCTAATTTTGGTCCCGCCTGAGCCAGGTAGACCCTTATTACTCTACCTTGCGGTGTTGGACGGAGCTTTCGGTTGTGTTCTGGGGCAACATGATGAAACGGTAAGAAAGGAACAGGCTATCTATTATCTCAGCAAGAAGTTCACTCCATATGAGGCCCGACATTCTCTTTTGGAGCGCACCTGTTGTGCTTTGACTTGGGTCGCTCAGAAGCTAAGGCATTACTTCTGAGCCTATACTACATATCTCATATCAAGGATGGATCCTTTAAAGTACATCTTTCAGAAGCCCATGCCCACTGGCAAGCTAGCCAAGTGGCAAATCCTGTTGAGTGAGTTCGACATTGTCTGCATAACTCAGAAAGCGGTCAAGGGACAGGCCCTGGCAGATCATCTCGCTGTGAATCCCGTGGATGGAGAATACGAACCTCTGAAAACGTATTTTCCTGATGAAGAAGTATCATTCGTAGGAGAAGATATTGCAGAGTCCTATGATGGTTTGAGAATGTTTTTCGATGGAGAAGCAAGCTTCAAAGGAGTTGGCATAGGAGCAGTCTTGGTATCAGAAACTGGCCAGCACTATCCAGTGTCTGCCAAGCTCAGGTTTCCCTGCACCAACCATATGGCCGAATACGAAGCTTGAATCTTAGGGCTCAAAATGGCATTGACATAAACATCCAAAAACTGTTAGTAATCGGAGATTTAGAATTACTTATACATCAGGTACGAGAAGAATGGGCAATCGAGATCTCCAAGATACTCCCGTATCTGCATCATGTACAGGAATTGAGAAAGAGGTTCACAAAGACTGAATTCCGACATGTTCCCAGAATCCAGAATGAATTCGCCGATGCATTGGCTACCCTGTCATCTATGATACAGCATCTCGATAAGAATCATTGATCCCATACCGATGAAAGTTCATAATCAACTAGCTTACTGTGCCCATGTTGAAGAGGAAGCAGACGGAAAACCTTGGTTCCATGATGTCAAGGAATACTTGGCGAAAGGAGAGTACCCGGAGCTTGCCAATCATGCCCAAAAGCACACACTTCAGAGGTTGTCCAACAATTTCTTTCACAGCGGAGGAATCCTGTATAGGAGGGCTCCGAATTTGGGATTATTAAGGTGTGTCGACGCAAAGGAAGCATCCAAGTTGCTAGAGGAAATTCATGTTGGGACCTGCGGTCCACATTTGAGTGGTTTTGTTTTAGCAAACAAGATACTCCGGGCAGTTTACTTTTGGATAGCTATGGAGACAGATTGCATCCAGTACGCCCGGAAATGCCATTGTTGTCAAGATCATGCCAACATGATAAAAGTGCCGCCAAATGAGCTCAATACAACAAGCTGACCCTGGCCGTTCGCCACCCGGGGAATGGATGTTATTGGTCCAATTGATCCCACTGCTTCCAACGGACACAGGTTTATCCTAGTGGCAATTGACTATTTCACCAAATGGGTCGAAGCAGCATCTTACAAAGCCGTAACTAAGAAAGTCATGACAGACTTTGTCCGCAACCGCGTTGTTTGTCGATTCGGGATTCCACAGTCAATCATCACTGATAATGGCTCTAGACTCAACAGCGACTTGATGAAAGCCATGCGCGAAACCAATAAGATCAGACAGAAGAATTCCACATCCTACAGGCCTCAAATGAACGGAGTTGTACAAACCGCCAATAAGAATATCAAGAAAATATTGAGGAAAATGATAGAGAAGCACAGACAGTGGCACGAGAAGTTATCGTTTGCTCTACTGGGGTCGCACCACAGTCCGCACATCGACCGGAGCAAGCCACTATATGCTGGTTTACGGTACAGAAGTCGTCATTCCCGCCGAAGTAGAAATTCCTTCCTTAAGGATCATACAGGAAGCTGGCCTCGACGATGCAGAATGGGTGAAGAGTCGTTACGAATAGCTAGCTCTTATAGATGGGAAAAGAATGAACGCAGTTTGCCATGGTCAACTCTATCAGAATAGAATGTCCATAGCCTTCAATAAAAGGGTCAGGCCAAGACAGTTCACACCGGGACAGCTGGTGTTAAAGAAAATTTTTCCGCATCAAGATGAAGCCAATGGGAAGTTCTCTCCCAACTGGCAAGGTCCGTACATGGTTCACCGGGTTTTGACAGGAGGAGCCCTCATACTCGCAGAAATGGACGGAGAAGTTTGGCCAAAGCCGATTAATTCAAATGCGGTCAAGCGCTACTATGTGTAATCTTTGTGTTTTCCCTGCACGATGTAATTGAACTACGCCTGACCTGATTCTCGTTTAAGAGGGGATACGTAGGCAGCCCTATTGATTCGGTAACAACTCAATAAAAATTCATTTTCCCCCGAAATTGGAAACTGGGGCAGAATTTTTAGGAGGACCCTCAAAATTCTGAAGTAATTTCAGCCGATCGCCACACGAGCAATAGTCAGAAACGCCAACCCATTAAACTTGGGCAGAATTTTGAGGAAGGCCCTCAAAATTCCATAGCAAGAGAGGTTGCATTGTCCCAAACCACGTCAGAGTCGTCGATTCATCTAAAAGCTATTTTCTTTTTTTAATTGTACACTTATGTCGTATTTTTACGAAATCATGCATGTTTATTACTAAAATTACCTTGTTTAGCAACGCTACCCCAGTGATACATACAGTATCACCAAATCAAAACAGAACGAGCCAAGCAAAACCAGCAGGGAATACGAACTAACCTTCCCCTTTACAAAACTCCCGATTTTTCTTTTGATGTAGGCACTAGGATTATGAAATCATTAAGCATACTGTACACTCACAGGGCAGATCTTCTTCAAGAACATGATTCTCCGAACCATTGCACTAGCCAATATTTGCTATCAGCACGCACCCGTAATATTCCGTATGTCGCAACGCTCCCAGTAATCACCACGCTGCAATCTGCCATTAGCTAGGAAAACTAAACTGTCATTTGCTATTTGATTTCTTGCATAAGGCTACCATTCTGCCTTCCAAGACTAAACGCTGTCTCCATCTGCATTTCTGCATTGAATAAGGCTATCACTCTTCCTTCCGAGACTAAACGCTGCCCCCATCTGCATTTTTGCATTGTATATGGCTACCATTCTGCCTTCCAAGACTAAACGTTGTCTCCATCTGCATTTCTACATAGCAAAAGGCTACCATTCTGCCTTCCGAGACTAAACGCTGTCTCCATCTGCATTTCTGCATTGCATAAGGCTACCATTCTGCCTTCCGAGACTAAACGCTGTCTCCACCTGCATTTCTACATTGCATAAGGCTGCCATTCTGCCTTCCGAGGTTAAGCTCTACCTCTACTGCATTTCATGGGCTAAAAGATCGCCTCATACTGCATTGCATGGCTGAAGATCGCCACATACTACATATGCATGGCTGAAAGATCGCCTCATACTGCATTTCATGGGCTGAAAGATCGCCTCATACTGCATTTCATGGGCTGAAAGATCGCCTCATACTGCATTGCATGGCTGAAAGATCGCCACATCTACATGGCTGAAAGATCGCCTCATATTGCATCTGCATGGCTGAAAGATCGCCCCATATTGCATTTCATGGGCTGTAAAATCGCCTCATACCACATCTGCATGGCTAAAAGATCGCCTCATACTACATCTGCATGGCTGTGATCGCCTCATACTGCATTTCATGGGCTGAAAGATCGCCTCATATTGCATTTCATGGGCTGTAAGATTGCCTCATACCACATCCGCATGGCTAAAAGATCGCCTCATACTACATCTGCATTTCATGGGCTGAAAGATCGACACATATTGCATCTTTCATGGGCTGAAACATCGCCAACTCATCCAAAGGCATTATCGTTCGGAGGCACCATCCGCATAGCCCGAGAACACTATCACGCCTCAAACATTGGGGGGCGAGACCGGCACCCAGTGCATCACCTATCCTTGCGTACCAACTTGCTACTAAGGGACTCTGAACATTTGATGTCATACTTTTGGCCATGGGCCACCTTGCAAGACGACAGCGAATGCTGACTAAATATCAATATAAAACTTGGCCGACAAGGCCGTCATATTTATTACAGCTGACAAACCAACCAAATATACATACAAGGCCTGAAAGCCCAACATACTGCACTAACTGACAAGATATGTCTACAAGCCTGTACTAATGAATATACTGTGATCGGAACGGCTCTCCGACCTACTCATGACATATATACGTATATATATACAAGATATACATAAGGCTCTAGACCCGGAAACTTCGAAAGGCTTGGAGTTTAACCGATCAAGCTGAACTCGGGCAACACTTATTGAAGAGGCCTACTCGTCTCCCTTCATTTTGCATGATCTCGTCATTACACAAGTTTTGTAACAAGCCATAGAGAAAAATTCATATTCCGGAATTTGCTTATATTTTGATGTCTCGCAAGTTACGTATATTTTTCTAGTTTTATAAGTTACAATATTCTCCTTATCGGGACATTATATTCAATTGAGTATTTCCCTCTTCCAGTCAAGAGAGCAGAGAGTTTATACATATACAGTATTAAAAGTATTTTCATTACCATCGAACTATAATCGATCGGCAAGCCCCTATTGGGCAACCTCTGATCAGATGGTAACTTATATGACGATCCTACTGTGGCTGAGCGCATACGAGCGAGCCCAGTTGGTCGAGATACAGAGACTAGTATGGCCGAGCGCCTATGAGCGAGCCTACTACGGCAGAGCAGATATATATATGTATACCGAGCCTTATAGGGCCGGACATCTATTTTACTTACTATATTGAGAGAATTGAGTCAGTATCAGCAGGTAAGCATATCTTCAGATTATCTTTGACTTCCAGCTATTTGCAGTAATTATATTATCAGTTCAGTTTCAGCTTTCAGTATATTAGCCTTAACATACCTGTTTCTTGAATTATTTGAACAAATCTGCTTCTGCAAAATTCTTGAACAAAATTTATACTGGATTTTGTAATCGAAACGAAATTTCCTTCTGCTTCTAGCATTTTTTGGCTTTAAGACCAAAAATATAATGAGATGTAATCTAATTCTTAGTTTTGTTCGTTCCAACGTTTGAAGCCTTGTTGGAGTTGTTACTGTTTGTAGCTTCCAATAACTCTCGCTGGCTTGATTGGAAAACGTTTATTGAAGCTTTCTATATTCTGGATTTAATCATTTTGGTTGAAGATGGATATAAATTCTTTTGCAAGAATTAGAGTCTTTCTATATCAAATGTAAAGTATAGAAAGTGAAGTCTTCTTATCTAAAATGAAGTGGCTAACGTCTGTTTTTGTGCAGGTAAAGTTTTTCCTTTACAATGTATAAATGTGAGGTTTTGGAGTAAGTTTAGTAAAGGGTCAACATAAGAATAATCATATCCCATTAACGTGGATCACAACATGGTTAGCCACCTATGTGTAATTTTAAGAGTCACATTCTTCTGACTCTATGGCTGCCACGTAATTCTTTTGGGTGGGGGATTTAAACTTTATCCAATAATCAATTAATTAACTAGGTAATGTCCCGCTACCTGGTAATTAACCAATTACCCACATATTAAGAATTGTCTCAAATTACTTAAAATTTTATTATTTTTGTAATACACTTTATACATCCTACTATCATGGTCATCTGGTATATTTCATTGTACTAGCTCGAGCAATATATTATCCCAATATGCCAAACTTGGACGAAAATTCATTTTCGTTGACTTGCTTCCCCTTTCAACTTTACGAATTTACTTATTACTTGTTTGAAATAGCATAATCCTTATAATCTCCAAATAATCTTTTCCTTGGACTGATGTCAATTACCTTACGACAAATCCAACGTAAAATACTGCAGGGTGCAACATCGTCGTAACTTATCACTGCAAAGCGTAACATCACCGTAATGTAATACTGCTTGGTAGACCACTGTCGTAACTTAATACTGCAGGACATAACATCAATTGTAATATATTACTGCAGAGCATAACATCGACGTAATACTGCGGGACGTAGTATTGACGCAATATTGCGGGGCGTAACATCATTCCCCCCCCTGGAACATTCGTCCTCTAATGTTGACTAATGCTCTTATCATTTTCATAACTTATATTTTTCGAATACTTTAGAACTTCCCTTGCCATCCAGGCGAATGTTTTGTGAATAAGTCCAAAGACCAGGGCATCCTCCCATTAGGCCTCCTTCTCACCCCACAACTTGTAGTTGGAATCCTTCCAATCTCGTAACTGTTGCTACCTTTCATCATGCAGCCTGTACGATTTTGACCTTGTAAGTGTCCCCAATCTCTAGGCCTCATATGTAGAGCTTGATAAGATGTCCCTATGGGAATCTATGAGTATACTGAAGTTCTTTGCTCGGTACTTTGTTGAATTCATGAATATTTATCTCATCGCATAGGTCCGTTTAGCCATCCATATGAATTTACTACCATAACTCTTACTTTAGTTTATCGTTGCTGAGGTCAGCTACCGAATCCCAGCTTTCTCTCATTTCTTACCCCATATGTATAAATTTAAGTCCTTTAATGCTTCCTCATTACTGCTCATCTTTAGAATGATGTCCTAATCTTATCTCATACTTTGTGATTGTTGATTCACCTCAATATTAATCTACAATATACCACTGATAATTTGAAACTTCTTACATCATACCTTGCCACTAGGGCTTACGTTCCATCGAGGAATATTTGAAGTGATTTTCTTGATTCACTTATGTGGGTATTTTAATCTCGTACAATCTATGAAATCCTCTTCAAATCATTACTTACTCGAAGACCTAAACGTCATCCTTTATCCATCACAATTACACCCTTATTGTACTATTAAGGCAACATTCCATCTTTTCTAAATGCTACTAGTCTTAGACTCATTTGAGTTCATTCAGGCTATACTGATCTTTCTATAACTTTAGAGAAACCATTAGCTCTTCTTGTTTTCATGGGCTTAATCCCGAGTACTTATCCATTCTCGTCACCTTCTCACTCGCCTTTTCTTATCCTTACTCCTGTCTTCCTAAAATATTTTCGCTCTACCATACTTTATCTTGCAACCTACACATATCCATTTATACTACTTACAACCTTTCTTCAACTTGCTTGCATCATTGATTTCCTTATGTTATTCTGGAATGTCAAGCGAAACATCACATCGTCTCCAACTCTTCTCTATTCTCTTAACTAGATCTTTCAGTACTTAGAAACCATAGGCTGGAAGACATGCCACCGACGATGCCGCTATCATTCCCGGTTATTGGATCGCCACGCTTATAACCTCTATCCAAAGTATGGACTATTCACAACTTTCTGCCTTTGAGTATCTCGTACGTTGTTCACCTTTACCTTACTTACCTTAAAATCTTGCATCGTATCTTCTATCTCTTTCCTAACCTCCCTTTCACCTAGGTGTAATTCACGTCCATAACTTGAAGCTCTATTATAATACTAGCACCTCTGGTACATACACAATCCGGTAGGAGTTTCGTACTAACTTATTATGAGGATGGTACTTCTTCTATCTGGCTTCCTTGTAGAGCTATTATAGATTATGGTTGTTGTATTATTTCTCTTGAACATCTGATATTAAGAGTGGTTCTGTCATGTTTTCAAGCACAACTTCTATATTTTTTCTAGATCAAATAATCAGACTCCTGATTTACTTGGGTGATGTAATTCTTTAGTTTCCCTTCCTTCTGATCAGCCTGTACGTAGGCTTAAGCTATCTTCCGATTTGTGGCTCATGGTATCAGTTATTACCCTAGCCTTTCATGGGTGTTAAGTAATATCCATGACACGATCTTCTAACAATAAAATCCTTTGTCTATGCCTTGGGCTCAATTCTTTCTTTTAACTTATATCGGAGTCTTCTATGGTTGTATGATTATCAACAAATATGCTGCCTTGATAATGCTCCAAAATCTTTAGTGTATCCATAACGTACTAATTCTGGATCATTGATCGAATAATTCCGTTCGTTCCATTTTAGCTTTCTTTAAACGCGTGCAATTACTTTTTCTAGTCTTTCTGCCCCTTGTTGCGTCCATACTTAGCTTATCTTAGTGCCCGCACTTGCCAGAGTTTTCATAAAACTCATATGATCTCGAATATTACTTTTAATTCTTACTTCCCGTTCATTAGCAACGATAGGTGCCACTTTCCTTCGGAATGCTTACAATATTGTTGCGAGATTGTTGTTACGCAAGCATTTCCTCTTTAGGTTATTGTGCTGAGGTTGAAGCCTTCTTCCTTATTTCCTCAGCTAGTCTTTCGTCGTATTACTTATGGAAGACCCTTGATTTCTGTAAAGTTGTGAGCCTATTATGGACCTTTTGATTTCCTTCCTTGCCTATAATCGTTCGTAGGTGCTTACTTCCATGCCCTTGTGCTTGTATGGTTGCTTCTGAACTGATACTTTGACTGCCTTCCCAGTGGCACATTCTTTTATCCCCGTAACACTCATACGCTACCTTTAACTACCCCGACTCTTGTTTGAATATGTCTCAAGTATTATAATGATATTCTTCGACGCTGAATTCTCCATGTTGGGTTCTACTATGTTTATCTTACACGATCTGACGACTCGTCTGTAACCTCTTGTTTAGCCATAACTGGGATCTTTCTAACCAATTACTAATTACTTGTTGGCCCATTCTCATATCAATATTCCTCATAATCTTTCTTGGGTTATTTCCTTTGTCTTAACTTACGTCTCACACTAGCTCCTTATTTATTAATAACAGCTCGGGCAGGAACCTTTACTTCCTCTCCTTGGCGTCGTGCTTGCACAATATTCTTGAATCGTAGCGTATATGTAAGATTTGGATAAGTGCCATCTCATTCCCCTTTCAATTATCGCATTCTTCCTTTACCATTCTATAGTCACTAGAACCACTTAATTCTGACTTAATGCCACCTCACTCCATATTCCCTCCTTTAGGGGTATACTAAAAGTTGAAGCCACGAGGATCTACCTATAGATGTTTTCCCTCTTCATCCTTGGCGTCGTTTCTCAACATCAATGAACCTTACTCGCCTTGCGGCAATTCTCCTGTAAAAAGGATGACAAATTCCCTTACTCGTGAGGGTGAAACTTAGCATAACTGGCACATACAGTCTCTTAAGCTTAACTTTGCTCACATTGCTTGCTCTAGGGAAGCTTCTCCCTGAATGACTTTTCTCTGAATTGATCGTGAATCTTCTTCTGTGGTCCATTCTATTACTGTCGGAACGAAATCTGAAATTCCCATGATGTCGAGTACTTTCCAATCATTCAGTCCTTAATTCATATTTAGTTTATCTTGTTTACCAGTCCATACTGATTTTTGTTACTTTGGGGATTAACTCTCCCCTCTGGTAGTCGCGTTGGAGTCACGAACTTATTTCTCGAAATGAGGATATAACCTTATGGCCTATACTCTTTCGTTGTCTTAAGGCCCATCACCTTTCGTCTCTTCCTTCATTTGACTATTGATTCTGTAACACTCTACCGTTTTCATCCATGTATCACACCTTATTCATAATGCTTCCTTATCTCTCTTCTCATTACTCTGCTAATATTTCTGCATATCCCTTTTCTTGTGAAAACTTCAATACGACATTCTTTCGCTTTTAGCTTCCCTTTGCTCCATCCAATGGCTCTTTAAGTTGCTCAACATCCTCGCTCTACTAGGGATGAGAGCCACACTTAAGGTAATATTTATCCCATCCAGGATTTCACTGCCTATCTTCTGAATGCTCTAATTCACATCTAATCGTAATATTCTAGTGTCCACCATCTGGGTGTCTCACAAGAAGATCTATTGGCACATTTGTAATACCCTTCAGAAATGCAACAAATGAAAGTAATCCATTTACCAATTTGGGTTACTCTAACCCCAGCCGGATCTTGATATCCCATCCTTCTCTTAACTATACCTGTTAGCCCCAATAGGGCATAAATGAGATGGGTACGACCAATTGTACATACCTCTGTTACTGTTGAGGGTAACTCTTAATGCTTATAATTTTCTGCCGAAACTGTAATACTGATAATCTTCATTAACTGGGCGCCCCGTACCCTTCTTCACCTTGCTTCTTTTTCTTGTTGAAACTTGTATTTATCTTCTTAATCTCTCATTGTCTTTCACCATAAAGGTGGATAGGCATTCTTGCCTTAACTCTTCTTATCAGGAAGCTTACACCCTTCAGTACACCCATGGTCTGCTAAAGACCTCACATTTACTTTATTGAAGGCATCATACAAAAATCCAATTCCTCTGACTCAGCTCGTCCACAACTATCTCTCTTTCCAACCATCATTCCGAATGTAGGTATCGTCTTATTAGGAATAAAAATAAATCAAAATTTGAATTCTTATAAGTGAGCTCTACCACACGATCTAGAGTAAGAAGAAAGAGTGACAATCCTAAATGTCCTGTAGCCTCCTACTTATAAGTGTGGTGCACCACACACTCATAAACAAGACTCTACTAGACACGGCTTGTAGACTCCCTAGAACAGAACTGCTCTAATACCACTTTTGTCATGCCCCGAACTTGGGGGGGGGGGGCGAGACCTGCACCCAGTGCCTCACCTATCCTTGAGTATCAACTTGCAACTAAGAGACTCTGAACATATGATGTCATACTTTTGGCCATGGGCCACATAGCAAGACGACAACGAATGCTGACTAAATATCAATATAAAACTTGGCCGACAAGGCCGTCATATTTATTACAGCTGACAAGCCAACCAAATATACATACAAGGCCTGAAAGCCCAACATACTGCACTAACTGACAAGATATGTCTACAATCCTCTACTAATGGATATACTGTGATCGGAACGGCTCTCCGACCTACTCATGACATATATACGTATATATATACAATATATACATAAGGCTCTAGACCCGGAAACTCCGAAAGGCATGAAGCTTACCGATCAAGCTGAACTCGAGCAACACTTATTGAAGAGGCCTACTCGTCTGTCTGTCTGACCTGCATGCATGAAATGCAGCGCCCCCAGAAAACGGACATCAGTACGAAATTATGTACTGAGTATGTAAGGCAATATACTGAAAGCTGAAACTGAACTGATAGTATAATAACTGCAAGTAGCTGGAAGTCAAAGATAATCTGAAGATATGCTTACCTGCTGATACTGACTCAATTCTCTCAATATAGTAAGTAAAATAGATGTCCGGCCCTATAAGGCTCGGTATACATATATATCTGCTCTACCGTAGTAGGCTCGCTCATAAGCGCTCGGCCATACTAGGCTCTGTATCTCGATCAACTGGCCTCGCTCGTATGCGCTCGGCCACAGTAGGATCATCATATAACTTACCATCTGATCAGAGGTTGCCCAATAGGGGTCTGCCCATCGATTATAGCTCGATAGTAATGAAAATACTTTTAATACTGTATATATAAACTCTCTGCTCTCTTGACTGGAAGAGGAAAATACTTAATTGAATATAAAGTCCCGATAAGGAGAATATTGTAACTTACAAAACTAGAAAAAAATACGTAAACTTGCGAGACATCAAAATA
>NW_017677246.1:21257-32528 GCF_001879085.1 Nicotiana attenuata
CGAAGACAGCATTCATGGTCCAACAGGGAACTTGCATCATGTCTAATTTTATGCATAATATATGCTTGTATTGTTTCTAATTGCAGGTAAAACCGGCAAGCAATGGCCGTCCCGGCAGGAGCTCGCTCCAGTTCCCGCAGCCATATCAAACCTAACCATTCCCGTAAACCGTCCACTCACACTCGACCAGCCTAAACTATTGCGTCCGTTCTTGGAAAATACCCATCGGCATACTCCGCTGACGGACCCTGAACTACATCTGGCCTGATTCCTGTAAAACCAGGGATATGTAGGTAGCTCAGAAGCCAGGGTGCGGCCTGAACCTCTCCCAAACCGTTTCGCTCGGTCAAAATTGGCCATCATATCTTTACCCGAAAACTCTTTCATCATTCCCGGGTAAAGAGGGGCAGCTGTTGACACCCAATTTTTCCCTATATATTTTCAATATGAGAAAATAGCTTTAAAATGGTATATATATGCATATATGCGTATATCGAAGTACATCATTACTTTTCCTTAATTTTTAAAAAAAAAAATTTTATCTATTTATTCTCCTATTTTATCCATAAAATTCAGTAATTGTTTCCAAAATTATTATTTTTTTGGTGATTCACTTATTGTACTTTTATATCTATGCTAAAATATAGCCAAGGGAATTTTTGCATATTTTTACAAATTTATTTAGTATTTTTAAAGCTAAATTGCATATAATTGCAATATTAGCCTCTTTTAAGATTTAACTGCATTTATGTTCATAAAATTAGGTCTGGTATTTTAAGTAATTAATTATGTGTCATAAATCATTTTAGTACCATTAATTTATTTCCAGAAACTGTTTTATTATTTTTTATAAATCAAATAGGAAAATTGGCTATTTAAATGTTAGCCCCATTTTATTTCGATTATAGCCTAAACTGGACCCCAATTTGCATCCCAATTACCCTGGCCCAAATCCTATCAAAACCCCGACCCAATCCCGATTAAAACCGACCCAAACCTGGTCTCATTAAACCGCCCCTTTACCCGTTCAATCCAAGTCGTTGATCACTCAGATCAACGCCCAAAAATTGCCCTTACCTAAATTATTCCCAACTACCCCCCAAACCCTTTCATTTGTTACCCTACGCCGCCTCTGCATTCCCCTCCTCTCCCAAATCCTCTCCACCGCCCCTTTAATCTACCCTAATCAGCTTTCCATGGTCGCCTAAGACCTGTATCAGCCTCCTATGGCTTCTATGTGTTTGTTGTTTTGGTCTCATGACTAGATTCTGAACGGGCTTGGTACAATCCTCGCTCGATGACTGTTCTCCGGTCGTCTCTAACCTTTTCTCCGGCCAGCCATGGCCATTCGAGTCAGACCTTTGACTCCTCTGTCTAGATCGGTAACTTTCGAAGCCTCTCTCACCTTTTCTGGGTCTTCTGAAACCCTAATATCTAAGATCCTCTCCGATTTCCTTCAGATCTACTTTAGATCTGTGTTTATCTTGAACTTTTAAACATCTTCTCGAAGTTTCTTCAATTTTGCCTTCAAAATGACTCTTTGTCTTTTCCGATTAGGGTTTTTCCTGTTAAGTTATTTCAAAATCTCTTCTCTAACTTTTAACACGTTTAAGATGTGTGCTTGTTTGAACTCTTGCTTGACTTGTCTGTTTACCACCTTTTAAACTCGATTGATGTTGAAAACCCTAATCATTTTTGGGTTCATTCGAGTTTCTAAAGCTATTTGTTAATGTTTGTTTGATTTACTTGTTCATCATCTTTAAACTCGATTGGTGTTAAAAACCCTAATTTCTTCGGGTTCATTCGAGTTTCTGAGACTATTTGCTAGATATTGTCTGATTTATTTGTTTATCATCTTTAAACTTGATTGATGTTGAAAAACCCTAGTTTTCTTTTGGGTCTATTCGAGTTTCTAAACTGCTTGTTCAACTTATTTGTTTATCAACTTTTAAGCTTGAATATTGTTTAAGAAAACCTATGTCTTTGAGTCGAAACTGCTCGTTTGAATGCCTGACTTGATTTGAAGTTCCTTGTTTCAGCATCTCTTTCCCTTATATGATTCCTCTGATTCTGGGTTCTTACTATCTTTGAAACTCGACTATGCTGTGAGACCCTTTGCATGCTCCTGACACTCTATTTTTCTTACTACTGATTCAATGAGACCTGACCTACTTGACTATCATGTTTTGAATATTTGCTATCTACTGACTTTGTACTACTATTGCATGTTGTTTCTTTTGCCAATAGCTTGGCCTCGCTTGTCTTTTGTTTGTGCATTCTATTTATATGCTGAGGTTCCTTCTTTGACTGATGCTCAATTTTGGGTCTGATTTTAAAACTTCCCTTTTTGTGAACTCTAATTTTACTCGCCTGTTAAAGTGATTGATCCCTTTCCTTACTTATTAACTTGCTGAATCTTTTTCCCAAAAAAGAAAACACACCAGTGTATCTATTTACTTGGACTCGATTATGTACTTGATGTTTTACTACTTTTTCTTATGGTAATAATCAGTCTGCCTACAAACTGATCTTTCTTTCCTTCTTTTGAACATGTTAGCCCCGTTAAACAAGTAATTCTTTAATTAAAGGGGAATCACTTGGTTGATTGATTCTGATTGCTGATTACATCCATATTTGCATTGATCTTTATTTACTGCCTTATTTCTCACATGTTTTCAAAACTATAAATACCCACCTCCTCTTCTTGCAAACACACGAGACAAGGGATAAAACACTTGAGTTCAGACACACACCTCACTAAAATCTCTCTCTTTTCTTTGTTGCTACTTGTATTGCTGCCTTACCTAGCCGGCTGAAAGCCAAGGCTAGGCTGTGGGAAGCTTGCTCATTTTTCTCTGCATTTGCATCTTGACTGGTATGTTCTAACTAATTTTCAGCATCAGTAACAACATGTTTCTTTCATCCTTGTTTGTCTCCTGTTTGTATTTAACCAAGTTTCTTTATTAATCATGCTGAGGTCTGCCTTTCTGTTCTGAATTAATGCTTCTGTTAATTACTTATCATGGCTTGAGAACCTTAAATCCCCATCCCCAATGTGTTTGGTATCTGTGGTTGGTTTGGGGCATGACAGCATTGAACATTGCTGTGCATGACCCAAACTTGATCCCCCTGGGATCATAACCTCCATGTTTCCTCTAGTTGTTGTGTGTTCTGGTTGGCTTATAGGCATGCCAGCACCTTCTATTGCTATGCATGCCCAAAGCTGACCCCTGCCTAAGTACATAGGCTCCTTGCAATGGATTCTCAACCCCTGACCCCCTTTCTATGAAGTTATTAACTCTGTGTTTTACTAATCATCCTTTACCCCTCTCCTTTATCCCTTCAGTTTTAAAACTCTATTCCTGCACTTCCACTATCTTCTTAGACTTAAGTTCTGCCCCTCTTGTGTGAGCCTTTCCTTGGGACCCATGAGCTCCCTCTGAACTTGGACACATAAGGGCTGGCCCTTTCACACTGCACTCTTCTCTATGTGGTTCTATGAACCTGGGTGTAAGCACTGCCTGGGGTCCCTTGAGACCCTTAGGGAACTCTGACACACCCAGGTCCGAGAAAGGCTTTGAAACAAGTGGTATTTGAGGCGTTTTGTTCTATATCTCATAGATGAAGTCAGAATTAGGCTTCCTATGGTTGTACTTTCCTTTTTATGTATTTTCTTGATGTAATTCAGCAATTGGTCTGTAATAATTTGTAATAAACATTTGGGGTTGGCTAGTGAAAAAGGGATGGGTAATTATGCATGCTCAAGGGTAGAAACACATGCCCATAGGATTTGTGTTTTGAATGACTCAATTCTGCATTAAGAAAGCATGCCTATATGACTGTTTACATCCCGCGTGTTCAATTCTGCATTTTAGACACCATGCCTATAGTGGTTCATTTAAAATTCTGCATTTTAAACTTCATACCTAGATAACATGCCTACAGGGCTTTATTTTAAGCGCTTGTTACCACTTAGACAACATGCTCACGGCTATAAACGGGTATCGTGTTTATAATGTTAAAATCAGTATAATGTATAGATATCATGTCTATAGGAATTAGAATCAGTAACCCTAGATATCATGTCTATAGGAATTAAACCCAGTAATAATGGATATCATCATCTGCAGAATCTGAGACTAGTTTAATTTAAAATCAGCCTATTCTGAACCAGTTTTTAAGTAACTCAGTCTCCCTATTTGACACGGTTTAGCAAGTATGCCTATAGGATTTCAAACCGCTCATTTTTAAGTTTGTTACTGCTTTGCCACAGTCCGAATCAGTAATAGATACCATACTCATATGATTCTACCCCAAATACTTAGGCAAACCTTAGGTAAAAACAATAAATAAAGCTGAGCCCGTTTCTGTCAGTAATTGCTATAACCAGCAGGCAGGCCTGATTCGGACTTCTTATCTGAGTTATGTAATAAATTGGTCTGCTTTAACAACTTAAACTCCCCTTTTGCCTTAATATTTTCAGACCCTGCTTGTTGTTTAAGTCATGCTATTGATTGCTTTGTTTGAGGAGGTATATATGAGCCTTCATTGTTTATGTTCTTCCCCTGTTATTGTGCTGTCCTATATATTTTGTATGTCGCCTTAGATTTTTCACCTTCGACACCTCAAAGTCAGCCTAATATCCCTCCCTGTTAGGATTAGTAGTCCTGAGTGCCTCCAGGACTGATAGGAACGGGACGGGTAATAGCATGTAATAGTGGTCGAGACCAATCCGCGCTTTAGTACCTTAATGGGTGGGAAGGGTAGATATGGATATGATGATCGGTGCGCTAATGCCACGTGTAGCCCCTTTTTTGAGGAGTGATTATCGGGTATTGCATTGATGTGATCTATATTATAAATAAACCTAGGACCCCTTCCCCTCTCTTTCTTGTCTTTAAAGTATTATGACTTCTTTTCAAAATTAGCCTTTTAATAATTGCTCTTTCAAACTTTGTTTACTTCCAAGCATTTGTGTATTAAAATCCCCTCTTATTTGAGCCTTATCTGCTTACATGTTAATTGCTCCAAATTCGCAAAGAATTGTCTGGCTGGGAAACGCACTAGTGGATCCTGAGGGGTGCCTAACACCTTCCCCTTGGGATAATTTCAAGGCCTTACCCTATCTCTTGTGATCAAAATGTAGTTGTAGTTGAACCTTGTAGGTGTCCTAATGCACTATAAATCATTAGGTGGCGACTCTTCAAAAGTGCAAAGCCTAGTTCCCAAAAGGAATGAGTTGTTCCATATCCCAAATGTCATTAACCCGATTCTCCCGACGCGAGGAGGGAAAAAAAGGGGGCGCGACAACATGACGACTCTGCTGGGGATATTAGGCTTTTACCATTTCAGATTGTTCTTGTGAATTTGTACCTCCCCTTTATATGCAATTACTTGTTTAAATTCCTTTAAGCGTTTAATTTCTTTTATAAGGCTAAACTGACTTATCTTCTTCGTTTCTTTTCTTTATTACTGCTTCAAATTATAAACTACTGTATTTACTGCTTTCTTAACATGCAAATACGTGACAACATGCTTTTTAATTATTGCATAATCATGCTCAACATCATATTCCACTCGTTCCAAACAAATACCATAGAAACGCTTATAATGAGTGGTTGCGCTCTTCCTATGTTATTACCCCCTAAATTCGGAAAGTCATATTCGCGGTAAAACCAGTCGATCAACGGTGTAATCGACGGTTCCGTGCCTTCCCCCTTGAGTTGTCCGCTCAAGGGTACCAGTCTAAAACCCCATAGAAACCCTACTCTATTCAAATTGTGCATGCATCATGGTCAAACCTAGCCGGGTCAGTTATGTTGTCCACAAAATGATCCTTTAAGATAGCCTTGTCCAAAGTCCACTGGGTTTTCCTAAACCCAAACGGACGTCACCACGTTCTGTGCATTTATTTGGAGATCTAAATGCTTCATGCTAATTGTTGATATTAAATAGTCGAGTCTGGTGGGGGTAGGGCCTAACCCTTTTGTTTTGCAGAAGAAATGAGGCACGAAGACCCCAAATTCGGCATGGTCACCAACATCCACCCACGATTGCTAAGCTGGTGGAAAGATTTACACTCTAGTGACCAAAATCGTTTCTCAAAAGGGTTGAAGATAGTCAAGAGGCTAAAGGGGCTGAAGGCGGACATCTAGTCAGGGCCTACCTATTGCTGGGACTTTGCGAGTTGGGGAAGCTGTTCGACGGAGCCAAAGATGCCGAATCTGGGGAAGGTCCTTCTGGGACCAAGTAGATAGGAGTTTATTTTTTCGCTTTACGAATGTAATAAGGCCAATGGCCATTAGTGATTTTTCATTTCCTGTTTATTTAGTGTCGATTTGAGATTCGTCTTACTTTTTATCAATGAGATGAGGCATTTAACATTCTAAGTTCTCCAAATCAACTTGTCTCTAGGCCTACCTCGGGCACAACGAGGTCCCCAAATTAGGGCGCGCTTTATATTCCCGCACTATGTGTTTAAATACTGTAATACTTTTTACGACCCTCACTAACTTGTTTACCTTTTTGTTTTATTTTTTATTTTGTTATTCCCCTCCCCAAAGGTTAGTTCGTGCACTCTAGCATGATCATCTTTAGCAGAGGGGCACATCTCAATAACTGGACTATCAGGACCACTAGAGCCCGGCAAGCCTCGGGATAGCAAGGCTAAAACAATATTACTATGACTTATCTTGATGAACCAATGACTGTGACATGTAATGAGACAACGCAACAAACAGACATTGATTCAGAGGAAGATGACATACCAGAGGAAATTGTCAAAGAAGTAGAGAACTTTGAGAACAGACCTAAGTCCAACCTGGACGAGACCGAGATTGTTAACCTGGGAGACGCAGAAAATGTCCAGGAAACACGAATCAGTGCTCACTTATCGCCATCAAAAAAAAAAGAATACACAGAATTTCTAAGGGAATATGAGGACATATTCGCCTGGTCATATGACGACATGACCGGTCTAAGTACGTCCATTGTGGCTCACAAACTGCCAACTGATCCGACATGTCCTCCGGTAAAGCAGAAGCTCAGAAAGTTCAAGCCGGATATGAGTTTGAAAATCAAGGAAGAAATCACTAAGCAAGTCAAAGCTAAGGTTCTCAGGGTAGTATAATACCCTACATGGTTAGCCAACATAGTGCCAGTGCAAAAGAAAGACGGGAAGGTCAGAGTCTGTGTTGACTACCAGGATCTCAACCGCGCCAATCCGAAAGACGACTTCATTTTGCCGAACATACACATCCTGATTGACAATTGCGCCAAGCATGAACTGCAGTCGTTCGTGGATTGTTTCGCCGGTTACCATCAGATCTGGATGGATGAAGAAGATGCTGAGAAAACGGCTTTCATTACACCGTGGGGAATGTATTGTTACAAGATGATGCCATTCGGCCTAAAGAATGTAGGGGCCACCTACATGAGAGCCATGACTACCATTTTCCATGACATGATACACAAGGAGATATAGGTATATGTGGATGACGTTATCATCAAATCCAAGAAAGCGCTGACCACATAAAAGATCTGAGGAAGTTTTTCAACAGATTACGGAGGTACAACCTGAAACTAAATCCCGCAAAGTGTGCATTTGGGGTTCTAGCCGAGAAGTTGCTTGGGTTTATCGTGAGCCGCCGAGGAATAGAACTAGATCCATCAAAAGTCAAAGCCATTCAAGAACTACCACCGCCAAAGAACAAGAAGGACGTGATGAGTTTCTTGGGAAGACTCAACTACATCAGCCGGTTCATAGCACCGTCCACAGTCATCTGCGAGCCAATTTTTAAGATGTTGAAGAAGGACGCCGCTACCAAATGGACCGATGACTGTCAAAAGTCCTTCGACAGAATCAAGGAGTACTTGTCAACACCACCAATCTTGGTCCCGCCTGAGCCAGGTAGACCCTTATTACTCTACCTTGCGGTGTTGGACGGAGCTTTCGGTTGTGTTCCAGGGAAACATGATGAAACAGGAAGAAAGGAACAAGCCATCTATTATCTCAGCAAGAAGTTCACTCCGTACGAGGCCCGGTATTCTCTTTTGGAGCGCACCTGCTGTACTTTGACTTGGGTGGCTCAGAAGCTAAGGCATTAGTTCTGTGCCTATACTACATATCTCATATCAAGGATGGATCCTTTAAAGTACATCTTTCAGAAGCCTATGCCCACTGGCAAGCTAGCCAAGTGGCAAATCCTGTTGAGTGAGTTCGACATTGTCTACGTAACTCAGAAAGCGGTCAAGGGACAAGCACTGGCAGATCACCTCGCTGAGAATCCCGTGGATGGAGAATACGAACCCCTGAAAATGTATTTTCCTGATGAAGAGGTATCATTCGTAGGAGAAGATATTGCAGAGTCCTATGATGGTTGGAGAATGTTCTTCGATGGAGCAGCAAACTTCAAATGGGTTGCATAGGAGCAGTCTTGGTATCAGAAATCGGTCAGCATTATCCAGTTTCCGCCAAGCTTAGGTTTCCCTGCACCAACAACATGGCTGAATACGAAGCTTGCATCTTAGGGCTTAAAATGGCCATTGACATGAACATTCAAGAGCTGCTAGTAATTGGAGATTCAGATTTACTCATACATCAGGTACGAGAGGAATGGGCAACCAAGAACTCCAAGATACTCCCGTATCTGTATCATGTATAGGAGTTGAGAAAGAGGTTCATGAAGACAGAATTCCGACATGTTCCCAGAATCCAGAATGAATTCGCTGATGCATTTGCTACCCTATCATCCATGATACAGCATCCCGATAAGAATTTCATTGATCCCATCCCGGTGAAAATTCATAATTAGCCAGCTTACTGTGCCCATGTTGAAGATGAGGAAGACGGAAAACCTTGGTTCCATGATATCAAGGAATATTTGACAAAGGGAGAGTATCCGGAGTCTGCCAGTCATACTCAGAAGCGCACACTTCGGAGATTGTCTAACAACTTCTTTCACAGTAGAGGAATCCTGTATAGGAGGAATCCTGATTTGGGATTATTAAGATGTGTCGACACAAAAGAAGCATCCAAGCTGCTAGAGGAAATTCATGCTGGGACCTGCGGTCCACATATGAACGGTTTTGTCTTAGCAAAAAAGATACTCCGGGTTGGTTACTTTTGGATGACTATGGAGACAGACTGCATCCAGTATGTCCGGAAATGCCATCGCTATCAGATTCATGATGACATGATAAAAGTACCCCCGAGCGAGCTCCACACAACAAGCTCACCATGGCCATTCGCCGCCTGGGGAATGGACGTCATTGGACTAGTCGAGCCTGCTGCTTCCAACGGACACAGGTTTATCCTAGTAGCCATCGATTATTTCACCAAGTGGGTCGAAGCAGCATCTTACAGAGTAGTAACTAAGAAAGTCGTGGTAGACTTCGTCCGCGACCATATTGTTTGTCGATTCGGTATCCCAGAGTTGATTATCACTAATAATGGCTTCAATCTCAACAGTGACCTAATGAAAAGTATGTGCGAAACCTTTAGAATTAGCCACAAGAATTCCACAGCCTACAGGCCTCAAATGAATGGAGCCGTGGAGGCCGCCAACAAGAATATCAAGAAGATATTGAGGAAAATGATAGAAAAGCACAAACAGTGGCACGAGAAGTTATCGTTTTCTCTATCGGGGTATCGCACCACAGTCCGCACATCGACCGAGGCAACCCCTATATGCTGGCTTACGGTACAGAAGCCGTCATTCCCGCCGAAGTAGAAATTCCTTCCTTAAGGATCATACAGGAAGCTGAGCTCGACGACACAAAATGGGTGAAAAGTCGTTACGAGCAGCTAGCTCTTATAGATAGAAAGAGAATGAATGCAGTTTTCCATGGCCAACTCTATCAGAACAGAATGTCCAGAGCCTTCAACAAAAGGGTCAAGCCAAGACAGTTCACACCGGGAAAGCTGGTGTTAAAGAAATTTTTTCCGCATAAAGATGAAGCCAAAGGGAAGTTCTCTCCCAACTGGCAAGGTCCGTACATGGTCCACCGGGTTCTGATAGGAGGAGCCCTCATACTCGCAGAAATGGACGGAGAAGTTTGGCCAAAGCCGATTAATTCAGATGCGGTCAAGCGCTACTATGTGTAATCTTTGTGTTTTCCTTACACGATGTAATTGAACTATGCCTGACCTGATTCCCGTTTAAGAGGGGATATGTAGGCAGCCCTATGGGTTCGGTCACAATTAAATTAAATTTTCATTTTCCCCCGAAATAGGAAACTGGGGCAGAATTTTGAGGAGGATCCTCAAAATTCCGAAGCAATTTCAGCCGAATCATCGCGAGCAACAGTCAGAATCACCAACCTATTAAACTGGGGCAGAATTTTGAGGAGGACTCTCAAAATTCCATAGCAAGAGAGGTTGCAATGTCCCGAATCACGTCATAGTCGTCGGTTCATCTAAAAGCTATTTTATTTTTTAAATTGTACACTTATGTCGTATTTTTACGAAATCATGCATGTTTGTTACTAAAATTACCTTGTTTAGCAACGCTACCCCAGTGATACATATAGTATCACCAGATCAAAACAGAACGAGCCAAGCAAAACCAGCGGGGGATACGAACTAACCTTCCCCTTTACAAAACTCACGATTTTTCTTTGGATGCAGGCACTAGGATTATGAAATCATTAAGCATATTGTACACTCACAGGGCAGATCTTGTTCAAGAACATGATTCTCCGAACCATTGCACTAACCAGTATTCGCTATCAGCACGCACCTGTAATATTTCGTATGTCGCAGCGCTCCCAGTAATCACCACGCCGCAATCTGCCATCAGTTAAGAAAACTCTACTGTCCTTTTCTATTTTATTTCTTGCATAAGGCTACCATTCTGCCTTTCGAGACTAAACGCTGTCTCCATCTGCATTTCTGCATTGCATAAGGCTACCATTCTGCCTTCCGAGACTAAACGCTGTCTCCATCTGCATTTTTATTTTGCATAAGGCTACCATTGTGCCTTCCGAGACTAAACGCTGTCTCCATCTGCATTTTTGCATTGCATAAGGCTACCATTCTGCCTTCCTACCATTCTGCCTTCCGAGACTAAATGCTGTCTCCATCTGCATTTCTGCATTGCATAAGGCTGCCATTCTGCCTTCCGAGGTTAAGCTCTACCTCTACTGCATTGCATGGCTGAAAGGATCGCCACATCTACATGGCTGAAAGATCGCCTCATATCGCATTTCATGGGCTGAAAGATCGCCTCATACTACATCTGCATGGCTGAAAGATCGCCTCATACTGCATTC
>NW_017677247.1:0-32526 GCF_001879085.1 Nicotiana attenuata
CCAGAGAACCGCTAAATCCCGTAGCCGATAAGAAGCCAACTCTACTGCCTCTGTATCACTAGTATGCATAACCCACAGTGTACGATGAGCCTGATCAATAAAGGTCTGTGGGTGCTCCTTCGGATCTGATCCGGTAAACACAAGAGGGTCTAAATTAATAAAATCACGAACTCTCGTACTAACTGGTTTATCAGCAGCACTTGTATTCTGCCTCTGAGCCTGAGCAGCTACCAAGCTAGTCAATAACTGCAAAGCACTCCACATATCCTGGTCTGTAGTTCCAGACGGAGGAACTGGAGGTGCTGGGTTCCTCCTAATATCCTCTGGAGGAGACGGAGTAGATGAGGTATGAGACGGCATCTCACTCTGAGCCTCATTTGGCCCGCTCTGGCTTGGGGCACCTGATTGGTACCCTCTCCCGCAGCTGTATCAAGCCGTCTACTAATTGTTTGCTTCCTAATCGAAGACATCGCTGAAAGAAAACAAGTTGAATATTAAAGATGAACACTTATGACTCAACTCTACGCACGATCTAGATTCAGGAAGAAGGTAACAACCCTAGATGTCATGTAGCCTCCTGATTAAAAATGTGGCGCGCTACACATCCATAATCAAGACTCTACTAGACACGGCTCATAGACAATCCTTAGGACAGACTTGCTCTGATACCAAGTTTGTCACGACCCAAACTGGAGGGCCATGACTAGCACCTGGCCATACTTACCGAGCACCAACATACATTTTATCTAACCTTCTTTATTATATTTTAGGGCTGACGAGATCAATATATATGGTAGACATGGGTCATGGACAACCAACAATAAAATATGATGGCATGAACATACATATCATGGGATGACTAGACAATCAAGAAACTATATATAAGGTACGAGCTACCATACTACCATGAGAGACTATACAACAAAAACCAGCCGAGAAGGCCTACCAAACTATACATGAGTCGACACCTGTCTATGAGCCTCTAAAGGAACATAAGTGTTGCAACATAGCCGGAACAAGGCCCCGACATACCCATAATATCTATAACAAAAATGCATACCAAGACCAAGGCAAGTCCGAAGAAGGGATCTCGCCAATCACCGCTGAACTGGACAGCTTACTATGGTGGGGGAGCTGCGCCTGCCTGTCTATCAGGACCTGCAGCACGACATGCAGCGTCCACAAATAAAAGGACGTCAGTACGAATAAAGTACTGAGTATGTAAGGCAGGGAACCATAAGTACGAACAGTAATGTAAGCAGGGATAGAGAATAAACAACCTGTAACATCTGGGTACCTCTAAGGGCTACTGACATGAAATGCGTGATACATATGTATATATACATAAACATTTAAAACATACGCCTCTGTGGGCATCATCATCATCATATCGTACCCGGCCGTAATAGGCTCGGTAAAAACGTACCCGGCCACGTGGAGCTCGGTAAAACCCAACTGATCAGTGGTTGCACAATAGGTGCCGTACCCGGCCGACTATAGCGCGGCTCGGTAGAGTAAAATAGATACATATATATAATGCATGCTCGACTCATGGACTCACGTTCTAAACCTTTCCGAGTGACGTAAGGTCGGTATCCTCTGTACACGTTATTAGGACTAACTCTTCACCATGAACCTTATAAGAATCAGGAAGTACCAATAACATTGATAACATAAGAATAAGAGAAGCAACATCAACATCAATCGTTCCATAAGAGGGGAAACAATGTAAGTACTCTTAGCTTCTAAGAGTAGAGTATCTTTGGAAGCTCGTTCATTACATTATTTACAATCGGAGTCGTGCAAAAGAAGGAAAGGGATAGCCTCACTTACCTTGTATATACTGCCCCAATCTCAAGCTATGCAATTTTCACGACTCCTTAGTCTACAATAAGAGAAACGATACTATAGTTACCATTCAAGCGTCATAACTATTATGTATCGACCACAACCTATTTTACGATTAAACGGACAGCACCTCCCCTATATATATGACTCCATACAATTCCAAGCAATCACCAAACAGCCCAAACAACATCAATAATAATCATATTGAGCCTCCCAATACAGTCCACGCACAACCAAATCACTTCATACATACGACGACCACCGTAGTCGTGTCAAACGACCCGGAAATGTTACGAAGAACTACCAGCCCATAACCCTACATCTATATGGTGTTTCTAAACACCCTTCCTCCTCCAAAACTCCACAAAACAGTAGTAAAACACGCAGCCCAACAGCATTACAAAACAGTCCACAAAACAGTCCGCTACAAGTGAATAACTCGAACTCACGGCTTCCAATCACCGTCCCGTGAGTTCTTACATGTATAGAACGAATTACCATGAATTCACAGCAGAATAAATGTATGAAAGATAGCAGTAAACTCACCTTACTTGTTGGATAACTCAGCCCTTATCTTGGTTCTTCAAACTCTAGGGTTTACCCCCAATTTGAACATGAAAGAGAGGGAAAATCAATTAGGGTTTGTGGATAATTTTTGGGAGGAAGTTTCCAGGGGTTTAGGTCTGGTTATTTGTGAAATATAATGAGGGATATATTGCAGAAGATAAGCCTTTTAATGGGCTCTTTGTCTGACCCAAAATTGCCTCTTTTTGGGCTATCATTTAACCAAGTAGGTGACCCACCTACTTGTCACCTAGCAGCTTGTGCAGTCTCGCAAAAATGTCTATATCTCTCTACTCCTATGTCGTATTGATAAAAGGTTTAATGCGTTGGAAACTAGACTCATAGATATTCAATTTGGTGGGTAGATCACCGCGTAATTCCAAGTATATTGGGAGAAAAGCTTAATAACATTTGACCTAAAGTTTAAGTAAAACTATGAACTTAAGTTGCAACAACTCTTGTCGACTTTTGTTTCATAACTCGTTTGACTTCAAGACTATGATACCGATATTTTATGATTCATATACCTTAAAATAAGACCTCTTGAGAGTATTAAGCACCCCTAGGTTTACCCAAAAATACGGCTGACAACATCCTTGATTCGTTTAACTTCTAATACTTGTTAACCACCCTTATACACCTTTGTATCATTTAAGACCAATAGGATTAATCTCTTATCATATCAAAGATAATCTCTTCATGCATTTACGTCGCCGACCTTATGGCATGAACTAACGTATGTGAATATGGGTTGTAACATGAAATATCGCCATTTTACTTTTTACATCAGCTGAAACATCGCCATTTTATTTCATATCGGCTCAAATATCGCCAAACTTTATTTCAATCTTCTGTCAGCTGAAACATCGCCAGTTTTATTTTCACATCGGCTGAAACATCGCCTGTTTTATTTAAATCTTCTGTCGGCTGAAACATCGCCATTTACATTTTTGCATCGGCTGAAATGCCACCAAACCTTGCATTTCATGGGCTGAAATATTGCCAAATTGTCCAAAGGTGTCATCGTTCGGAGGCATCATCTTCATAGCCCGAGAACACCATGCCATGGCCCGAGGACCCCACTTTATATCTTGCACATCATTATTCAAAGGCATCATGGTTCGGAGGCACCATCATCATGGCCCGAGAACGTCATTTCATAGCCTACGAATCCTTTAATTTTGCGCTTCATGGCCCAGGACATCATGGTCCGAGGACGTCATCCTAACCGTCCGAGGCCAGCATTCATGGTCCGACGGGAACTTGCATCATGTTTTAGTTTATGCACAATATACGCCTATATTGCTCACTTGCAGGTACACCGGCTAACAATGGCCCTCTCAGCAGGAGCGGTCCCGCTCCGGTTCTCGCAGCTGATCAGCTTCCCAAATACCTCTTGCCTCTCCAAAAGCATCACGTCCGTCCTTTCGAATCTCCATCGGCATGTTCCGTCAATGGTTCCTGAACTACATACGGCCTGATTCCTGTAAAACCAGGGATATGTAGGCAGCTCAGAAACCAGAGCTCGGTCAAATTCTTTGAAAATCGCCACTTCCGGTCAAAATTGGCCATCATATCTTTACCCGACAACTCTTTCATCCTTCCCGGGTAAAGAGGGGCAGCTGTTGATACCCAATTTTTCCCTAAGTATTTTTATGTACTCAAAATATCCTCAAAATAGCATATACATGCATATATAAGCATTCCCAAGAGTTTTGGTATTTTTCCTTATTTTAAATCAATTTATTGTCTAGTTTAACAATACAAATCCAATAATTATTTCCAAAATTATCATTTTTGTGAATAACTTATTTTATTCTCATATTTACACCAAATATAATTAAGGTAATTTTTTGTATATTTTTACAAATTTGTTTGGTATTTTTAAAGCTAATTGCATATAAAGGCAATTATAGTCTATTTTACGATTAATAGTGTTTTATAATTGTAAAATTAGTTCTAATATTTTTAAATTAATACATATGTATTATTAATTTGTTCAGCATCTTCAATTTTCTTTTAAAATCATTTTCACTATTTTTATAAAATAACAGGGGAAAACTGGCTATTTCAATTTTGGCCACATTTCATTTCAATTATAGCCTCAATTTCATTTTAATCTTAAACCCAATTGGCCCCAATCCTAATGCCCAATTGGGCCAGCCCAATTCCAATTTAACCCAACCCCTGACCCATTAAACTAAACCCGCCCGGGATCCCTTTAAATCCAGGCCGTTGATCCTTTTGATCAACGGCCACAAATAACCCTTTCCTTTTAATTCCAAACGACCTAACCCTAACCCTCATTTCTCTCAGACAGCCGCCCCCAAACTCTCTCCTTCTCTCAAACGCTTCCTAGCACTCGAAACCCTAATCGTTTCCGCCGTCTTCTCCGAGCAATCTCATCGGAGTCCATGGCTTCTCCGGCCATGGACATCCTGTGCTTACCTTCCTTTCCCCCAAACCGTGGTTGTTCGAGATTTTGAGGCCTGACCTCGATAAAGTCCGTTCAGATCCGTTGTAGATCAGTGGTTCTATGGCTTCTCCGGCCATGTCCCGGTGTGTTCGAGCTTTAAGAGCCTAGCTATGGCTCAGATCTGTTCGAGACCAGACCCTTTCCACGCCTTCTCATTTCTAGGGTTTCTCTGAAACCCTAAACTATTCGAGGTTCTTTCTTTGTTTATTTGCCTAGATCTATGTTGAACCTATGCTATATTTGACGTTTTGAGTGTTTTCCCCAAATTTCCTTTTCATAATCGTTGGTTTTTCAAAATTAGGGTTTCTGAAAGTCTTTCGATTCTTGTTGTTCTTTTCTTTTAGATGTTTGTCTGTATTATGCTCGTATGTTTTCCTCCTCTATTACGCATGTATTGTCTTTCTACTTTTATATGTATGCTCACATGATTAGTCTGTTTTTCTCACTCTTCTACCATGCATATTTACTACTGAGTTTCTTGATGTTTTGCTTTCCTGAACTATGTTCGTGTTCTTGTTAAGCATGTTTTCTTAAATGCCAAAGTTTTTCTGAGCATGTTTTTCATGCCTTAAAGTGGTTTCCTTTCTTTGATTGTTTCAAGCCCGCCATTGTATTTGCCTGATTCTCATGAGACTCCTTGAGTCTGTTCACTTGCCTTCTCGTTTCTGTGTTTGATTCGATGGGGAAACCCTAGAATTTGGGGGTTTTTCTTGGTAAATTGAATTAGGGTTCCACTTTGGGGACCCTGTACCTTCAGACTCACTATGAGTCTCTGGTTGAACTCGTATTCTTTTGTTTACGATTCTAAACACTTCAATGTTAAACCCTTCTGTATGAATTGTTTGCTTTATATGCAAGAAGCTCCTCTTCTAAGGTTTTTGGTGATTGCTTGACTGAATTGGATCCCTTTGATAGGGTCTTGATTGTTTGCCACTGATTTGCTTTGGTTAAGCCCTCTTTACCTATTTCTGGTTTGGTTCATTCGATTTAAACTTAGTACTTTGATTTTGTTAATTGTTTGATTGATTCCCTTTCCTTTCTCTTTACAAATCAAGTACTATTGAAACCTTTCCTTAAATATACCTCGTGTATTTTCCCTTCTTGTGCTACTGTGAAGGATTTTATTCAAATTTCCTTTCCTTGTTTACACTTTTCCGTTTGAAATTAAATCCCTTGACTAAAGGGAGAATATTTGAGACTGATTTTTTTTAAAAGGGTTTTCTTACCTTTCTTGTTTGCTTCTCTACACTATAAAAGAGACTACCCTTTTACACTTTTACACATGAACACAGAATACCATCTGAGTTCACAATTCCCTTCCACTCTCTCTTTCTGATACTCACACTGTTGTGGACTTTGCTCGCTTTCTTCTGCATTCTTTATTTCTATACCGGTATGTTTCAGTTAGTTTATACGCCCCAAGAACAATGTGTTTAATTCTATCCACATGTTTTTTAGCATATTATAACGTGTTTCCCCTTCTCTTACAGTCCAGCATTTAAATAATCTGTGCAGTTATTTGTTTGTTGTGAATATGATGCTTTATGAATTCCCTTACCCCTTTTACCCCTTTGTATGTGAGTTTATTGTTCAGGGCATAGCACCACCCCAATATTGCTGTCTATGATCCTGAACTGGGTTCATTGAACTCCTTAACTCAATCAATTCCCACTTCCCATTCTCCCCATTATGTGCTTGAGCCTTGATTTAGGTCTGATAGTGTCCTAATCACTATCCAGACCTTTGTCTGACCATCAAAGGGTCTGCTCCTAACTTGTTCATCTAGCAAGTGGTCAGGGGTGTGCCAGCCTACCTTATGGCTAGGTATGACCACCACCTGTCATGGCCCCCTAATTCCCTTTCACATTGCACTTACTCCTAGCCATAAGTTCTGCCCCTCTCTTGCAAGCCATGATTTGGGACCCCTGAGCTCCCCCTGAACTTGGATGCCTGAGGGCTGGCTATTCCACACTGCACCATCCTGTTCATAATGGCATCCTGGGTGTAAGCAATGCCTGGAATCCCTGAGGTTCCTTGAAACTTTGAAACACCCTGGATAATGAGAAGGCTTTGGAGATCTGGACCCTGGAGTTGGTTAAATACATATTATTGGACATTATGATTGAATTAGGCTGCATGGATCTAGCTGTTAGTTTTTGATGTATTTTTATTATTTCAGTTGATTCATTGGGTTGTAATAACTTGTATTGAACTCGGGGAATCTAGTAAAAGGGTGTGGGAGGGGTTTTACTTTCTTGCATCAATAAAGGGTAGATATCATGACTTTAGGACTTTAATTTTTTCACTAGAAATACTGCACATAAGATGGTTCGATGTTTCTGATTCAAGTCACCTAGATACCATGCCTATAGGGTTTAACGTTTAATTATGATATAAGTCATCTAGAAATCCTGCCTATATGACCTTATCTTTCATGTAATCAGTGCATATAGAAATCATGCCTATAGGGAATGCATATGCATTAGGCAAACTGTAGGGTAATTAAATAATTACCTCTTCTTACCAGTTCTTAACAGACTTTTTAAAAACTCATATATAGATATTATAGGATTCCGGCATCAAGTTCGTCCGATTCTTCTTAAGCAATAACAATCTGTTAACTGGTCTCTAATGTCTTAATGTTTTCAGCCTCAATCTTTTGACAAACCTCTTTTGAATCAGTATACATTTGAGTTTTTCAAATCAGCACCTCTTCTGAAATTGTTTCTTTCAAAAATTCTGCCTAAAACATTTTCCAACTCAGTTTTGGTTCTTCCTTGAAATTGTCTTTTAAATAGTTCTTGCAGTTTACTCTTTCCTTAAGTATTTTCTGACTCTGGAACTCCTTTTATGGTTTATACTCATGATTCTCTTAAAACTTATTTCTAAACTGACTGCAGTCTGTACTTTCCGGCATTAGACTACTTTTCTAGAACCAGTACTTTCTAAATCACTCGCTTAAAATACCTTAAGTTCTGACAATTGGATCCATGTTGCCTAATGTGGGCTTCCTGTCTAAACGTATGTATCGAACCAGTCCGCTCGCTGCTTAATTTTTAATTTTAAAGACCAAACCAGTATGTGTAAAGGCATGCTAAATTATATTTATCTGATTTACGGGGTTTATGTGAGCCTTACCTGTTTGTCTGTTCATTCCCCCTACTTTTTACTTGTTTTGAATGTCGATTAGAAATTTCGTCCTTTAAAACTCCATAAAGGCCCCCATCCCTTCTTCCCCTTTTAGGATTAAAAGTCTAATGCCCTGGGACTGATAGCTTGGGATGGGTAATAGCATGCAATAGGCAAACGATACCATTCTGCGCTCCAATACCTTAAACGGGTGGAAAGGGTAGACATGGAGATGATGATTACACGATAACACCATGCGTACAATTGAGTACCAGTGTTGTGCGTAATGATCCACTGTATTATATAAACCTAGGAACCCCCCCCCCTCCTCTTTATTAGTTTAACAATTTTCTGAATCTTAAAAAGCTGTTGCACTTTCGACTTCTGTTTTTCACATAATTTTCAGATTGTTCGCACTAAGTACTTGACTTCTTCCTACTTGCACTTTTAACTAAACTGCTCCTTCCCTAAAATTCAGCATTTTTTTAACCTTTTGTGCTCCTTATTTGTAATAGTTTTCTCGTATTTGCAATGCTTGCTTGTTTACTTGTTTGTTTGCATTCAAAGTCACAATTGTAGCATGGTCGGGAACCACACTAGTGGATCTTGAGGGGTGCCTAACACCTTCCCCTCGAGATAATTTCTAGCCCTTACCCAAACTCTGGTTCTTCATCTCAAATTCTTCTTTGAAGTGTCCTAATGCACTATAATCATTAGGTGGCGACTCTTCAAACTAAAAAACCCAATTCTCGCAAGGGAATAGAGTTGTCCTCCCGAATGTCGTATACCTGATTCCGAACTCCGTTTTGGAAGAAAAATGGGGCATCGACAAACCCCGAATGCACATTTTGTGGGTTTCAGTTTTAAATTGTACCTCCGTAGCCTGTCAAAGAACTTCCTCAAGTCTGCTGTGTGATCTGTGGCCCTCTTGGATTTGATGATGATGTCGTCAACATACACTTCTATTTCATTGTGTATCATATCATGGAAGATGGTCGTCATGGCTCTCATATAGGTGGCCCTAGCATTCTTTAGACCTAATTGCATCATTTTGCAGCAGTACACTCCTCACGGTGTAATGCAAGCTGTTTTCTCTGCGTCTTCTTCGTCTATCCAAATCTGATGATAACCCGCGAAGCAATCTACGAAGGATAGAGTTTATGATTGGCACAATTGTCGATCATAATGTGTATATTTGGCAGTGAGAAATCGTCCTTGAGACTTGCTCTATTTATATCCCGATAGTTAATACACACCCTTACTTTCCCATCTTTCTTCGGAACTAGAACGATGTTGGCTAACCAGGTTGGGTACTCAACTACCCTAAGGACATTGTCTTTGATCTGCTTGGTGACTTCTTCCTTGATTTTTAGGCTCATGTCTGGCTTGAATTTTATGAGTTTCTGCTTCACCGGCGGACACATTTGATTGGTAGGCAACTTATGAGCCACTATGGATGTGCTCAGGCCAGTCATGTCATCATATGACCACGCAAAAATATCCTCATATTCTTTCAGGAAACGAGTGTATTCTTCCTTTTCTGGCGGTGATAGGTGAATGCTTATGCGAGTCTCATTGATGGTTTCAGAATCTCCCAAATTGATTGCCTCGGTTTCGTCCAGGTTGGACTTAGGTTTGTTCTCAAAATTCTCAACTTCTCTGATACCTTCCTCAGGTATTTCATCCTCTTCTTCTGAGTCACTATCCTTATATTGCGTTGTCTCATTACATGTCACAGTCATTGGTTCATTAGGAAAAGTAATAATAATGCTACAGAGAAAAAAATGTAAAAGATAATAATAAATACTAAATAACAATGCATTAATCAAATTTTGAAAACATCCAAAACAAGTACGGCTCGATGACTCGAGCAATTATTTCAAAACAAAATGCGTCTTTAAAGCAAAATACTAGAAATATCTTAAATGCCTAAAATGGTTATCAAAACGGGTCAGGACAATTGCCAAGCTACCCAGGAACTCGACGGGCCCGGGATGGTGTGGCAGTCCAATTCTTGAGAACAACTCCCTTCTCCACGGTCTGAATGGTAAGGCCTTCTTCCTCCTCCTCCTCAACTATCACATTGCAATCCATGTCCTCGTCTTCCAGAAACAGGCTCCTTAGCCCAGCCAAAGCTTCCTCCTCTGCGGATCCCCATATTGTGTCAGCCTGGGGAAAATTCTGACTCAGATGCAGCACTGGCTACTCGAGAGGGTAATAAGGACCACGCCATGGTGGCAACCAATCATTATATTCTTGCCAGGTGTATGGATATCCAAGCCCAAAAGTTGTGCCGCGACGTTTCAACTATATCGGTTTAGTAATGCCCTGGAGTTTCTTCCCAAGCCGTTTGCCAGGTTCATCCCCAGACCATGCCAGTATGCTTTCTATTTTGCTACTCCACCACTTATCTTTCTCAATTGCGTTGACATGCTCAATGCGGTGATAAGTTTCTCCACCCAGCTATCTTCTATTTTCGACAACTGTGATAGTTTGACTGGTGTAAATGGGGTTACTTCCATCTCCGTGAATGATTACCTCCTGATGGTTCCATTCGAGTTTCACGGCCTGGTGTAGCGTGAAAGCCACAACCCCAGCAGCATGTATCCAAGGTCATCCCAATAAAAGATTGTATGTAGCAGATATGTCTAATAGTTGGAACTTATCATCGAACCAAGTCGGGACCATCTGCAGACAAAGGTTAATTTCCCCAATTGTGTCCCTTTGAGACCTATCAAATGCCTTCACATTCATACTTCCTGCTCGTATCTCATGGAAATATTTACCCAGCCTTTTCAGAGTAGTCAATGGACAAATATTGAGGCTTGAACCCCCATCTATTAAGACTCTGGCAATGAATTTGTCCTCAAACTGTACTGTGAAGTGCAGCGCCCTGTTGTGACTTAATCCTTCAGGTGATAGTTCATCCTCGTGAAAGGTGATCTTGTGGCTCTCCAGTACCTGCCTTACTATGTTGGCCATCTCTCCACTGGTGATGTTGTCAGGCATATAAGCTTCGTTCAACACCTTCATCAGAGTGTTCCTATGCGCCTCAGAATTTTGTAGCAGCGACAGGATGGATATCTAGGCGAGAGTCTTGTTCAGATGATCAATGACAAAGTATTCTCTTGCCTGCACTTTCCTCCAGAGATCATCCGGGCCAGTTTCAATAACGGGTTGCTTGGTAGCAGCTTCCTTGCTTGTTCCTCCCAAATTTTCGGGTGTATAGATTCTTCCAGTTCTGGTCATTCCCTGTGCAGCACCAGATTCTTCCATCTTTGCTTTTCCCTTTCTCCTAGCTTCAGCAATGTAATCCCAGGGTATGGCGTTGGACTTGAAAGGAGGTGTGGGTGCTACCGTCACAGTGAAGGGTGTGGGTATTTCTACTTCAAATGGAGTCGGTGTAGTCGCAAATGCTGTTACTTCAACTTCAAACGGGACTGATGAAGCTACTTTAACTTTGACTGGTGGCTGTATCTGTACCGCAATAGGTGTGAGCGTGACTGCAGGTTTAGGGTCATCACCTTCTCGAATAAGCCCAATCGACCCTTCAGGATCCCATTCTTTGTCTGTTTCTATTACATTTACTCCTTCACCTATATGATCCGGGAGGGGATTATTTTGGACATTTGGTGTGGCTTCCTTTACTTGTATCACTTTGGCATCAATTAGGGTCTGAATGTTGTCTTTCAGAGTGTGACATTCATCGATAGTATGCCCTTTCATCCTAGAATGGTATACACATGTTTTGTTTGGGTTGACCCACTGGGAAGAGTTTTCCATGGCAATAGCAGGAATAAGGGTAACATATCGGACAACCTTCATTCTTTCATATAGTTGGTCAATGGGTAAACCAATAGGGGTATATTGTCTGTGCGGCCTGTAATCGAAATTGGGACTGGGTTTTAGATAGTTTTGATGGGTTTGAGGTGAATGGTAATAGGCTGGCTGGGTATTATAAGTGTGATAGGCGGTAGGGGGTTGAGAATATCTGGGAGGTGAAGGTTGGTATGTTAGTGGAGGTGTTTGGTATGTGAGTGGGGATTTTGGGCCTTGGGCCACCATCACTGCCCCTACTTATTTATTCTTTGATATACCGGCTGACTGTAACGCTTTGTTCGTGGCATGCAATGCCTCAAAATTGGTCACCATCCCGCTCTTGATCCCTTCTTCAATCCTTTCTCCGAGTTTGATGATGTCGGAGAACTTGTGATTTTCAATGACCATTAACCTTTCATAGTATTGGGGATCCTGGGCCCTGACGAAGAATTTGTTCATCTACTATTCCTCTAGTGCCAGCCTGACTTTTGCAGCTTCTGACCTCCATCGAGTAGCATACTCGCGGAAAGTCTCCGTTGGTTTCTTCTTTAGATTCTGTATGTAGAAGACATGCAGCGCATTCTCTGTGTTAAACCGGAATCGATCCATGAAGTCCGATGCCACGCTTACCCAATTAACCCATTTCTTTGGATTCTGACTGATATACCATGATAGGGCATCTCTAGTGAGACTCCTCATGAACAGCTTTATGTGAATCCTTTCATCTTTCCGAACTCCCACGAGCTTATCACAATATGTTCTCAAATGTACCTTCGAGTCATCCGTTCTGTCAAACATCTCGAACTTAGGAGGTTTGTAACCCTCTGGTAGTTCCACGTCTGGCTGAATGCACAGATCCTCATAATTCAACCCTTCAATTCCTTTACCTCCTTCAACACCCTGGACTCAGTTTGTGAGCTTCTTCAGTTCTTCGGCCATGTTCTTAATGAGCGGGTCCTTCTCGACAAATTCTGGAGTGTACGAAGTTGGCTGAGTAGAGTGAGGTAAGGTTTCCACGTATATGGGATTGTCTGGGTGGGTGCCGGGGGTTGGAGTGTAGTGGTAATCATTAGTTGAGTTTTGCAGATCAAGGATAGGTTGTGGGGTATTCTGAGGAGTATGGTAAGTGGTTTATGGGTATTGATTAGGAAGATGTTGATGCTGAGGGGGAGTGGGTATTGGTGGATGATTAGGATTTTGGAGAAGAGTTGCGTATAGATGGGGAGCGGGAGGATTTTGTGGACGTTGGTTTGGTGTGTTTTGAGGAGGTGCTGGGTTTTGAGCATTTTGTTGGTTAACGTCTGGGACGTTTAGGGTGAGGGAGAGGTTTGCCAAGTTGCGGACCTGCTCAAGTTCTCCTTGCAATTCTAGTATTTTCTGTTCCAATCATAGGACCAAATCATTCTGGGCTGGAGTACTTCGACCGTCTGAAGTTTCAATATTCTCATCATTTTCTTTTCGGATACCACTCATATCATCCATTATAGCTTTCCTTTGCTTTTCAAATTACTTGGAAGAGGAGGAGCAGGAGGACCTCTAGATCTGGTGTGATATGCTGACGGTGCCAGTATGTGCGAACCAACCTTAGGGGATGGGAATAATTAAAATAAATAAAAACAAAAGGTAGAAAAGTCAGTAAGGATTCTGAAAAGTATTTGCAGGATTTAAACACGTATTGCGGGAATGTAAATTAGCGGCATAATTTGGAGAACCTCATTGTGCCCGAGGTGGGCCTAGCGACAAGTAGATTCATAGAGATTTAGTGATGATAAATACTTTATTTCATTAATGTAATAAATAAGACGAACCTAAAACCGACGATAAATAAATGAGTTACTAATGGCATCTGCCTTATTACATTCCAAAATGACTTAAAACAGATAAACCAAATCTACTTGGTCCTGGAGGGACCTTCCCCATATTTGGCCTTCTTGGCTCCATCAATCAGATTCCCCAGGTCGTGCATGTCCAGAAGCAGGTAAGCTCTTGCTAGGTGTCCTCCTTCGTTGCCCTCTGCATTCTGACAGTCTGTGACCCTTTTCCGCATCTTCCCTTCCTGTTCCATTAGACCCTGCTCCAAATACTCCAACCTTTCTGCCGATTTTGTAGCCATCTCCTTCCACTTGTTAATTGATTCCATGTCGAACTTGTGTTGCTCCAGATACATGGCTTCGGATTCAAGGACCCTCATGCGTAGCCTCTCATACTTCACTTATGCTTCAACAACTTCATCCATGACCCTGTTTCCTTGACCAACCCTTGGCTTGAATATTCCTGCTTTGTTATCTTATAACCATGATGGGTAGAAGTACACATGACCGGCGTCATATCGATCAGGCTTGATGGTATCCTTTTCCACTATAATCTTCAAGTGCCACATGTGCTAGGTCTCACATTTGTATGGAATGGCGTCTCCCTGAAAATCGGCTTTGTAATGACTCATTTTGGAGACTCGTGGTATGACTTGTTTTCTACCGGCTTGTCTCATGACCCTAATAAGAACATTGGGATGTATTCCCCTTAACCCAATCAAAACCAAATGTGGAACATCCCTTGATCTGATGATGAATTCATCGGTAGGGAACCACTCAAACATCCAGTGAACCTGGTCCTCGGTCAAATTGTTGAAAAACTGCGCCCATTCTGTGGCATTCTCTGGCTGTGCAAATTTGTCTGGGATAAAGGTCATTCTTTTAGGGTGGTGGAAGGCTATGTGATCGTTCCATGGTCTTCATGGAAACTCTTCCCGGTATTGACCCCTCTGAAGATGTTCTAACATCCAAATCTGTAGTAGCAAGTTACAACCCTCAAAGTGTTTGAACCCTTTCTTGCAATGATCCAGAGCCCGGTATATGTCTGCTACAATCATCGGGACAATAGTATAGGTTTGTCCCTCAATTCCCTCCATTAAAGCTTTGGTTAACATGGACAACCTGGTGTGAATTCTGTCCCCTTGGCTTGGGAACACTATCATGCACAGAAAGCAAATGATGAATACAAAAACCCTGGGATGAGTCTAACCTAGGGAAGTGATGGAGAATTCATCATGAAAAATACGGTAAGATTTGATGTGTCCATATCGTTCATAGAGGAAGTCAAAGGGTATGTAGGACTTCTTCAGGCACTCCAAGTCCTCATTCTTTCTCAGACCCATCATCTTCAGAATCCGTTGTTTTTTGGTACTAGTAAACCAGGACTATCGCATGGTAATCCAGTGAATCCTCCTATTTCCTCCAAGAGAGGGGTCATTTCTATGTCACCAAAATGGAATACAGCTCTTTCTCCGTCCCAGAACATAGTAGCAGTTTTGATCAGCATGTTGTTTGGTTGGATGTCCAATAAGGAAGGTAAATTTCCAAGAACCCTTTTCACGTGATTTTTGTTGCTTAGCGAAAGATTTTCCCACCAGCCTAACAACAACGGTGGTATACTTCGGACCATGCCAAACCTGGGGACTTCGTGCCTCATTTTCTACAAAATAAATAGAGTTAGAACCTTTCCCCCTTTGGATTCGACTACTTACACATTAACGATTAGCATGTCAGCATTTATCTCTCCAAATAATGCATATATCGTGGTTGCGTCCGTTGGGATAATGGAAATCCCGTGGACTATGGACAAGGCTTTCTTAGAGGGATATTATGCGGACAACATATTAACCCCGGCTAGGTTTGGACATGATGCATGTACAGTTATTATAGGAGTAAAGTTTCTATAGAAGTCTAGACTGGTACCCTCAAGCGGACAACTTGAGAAGTAAGGCACGAAACCATCGACTGCACTACTGATCGTCTAGTTTTACTGAAAATAAGCTTTTCTGAATTTAGAGGGTGATTTGAGGAAGAGCGCAGACACTCATCAAGTGCCATTATGGTATTAGTACGCACGAGTGGAATATGATGTTGAGCATGGAGTTATGCAAATGAAAATAACACGTTGCCAAGTATTTGCATGATGAATAATGATAAAATGAGGTATTTAATAATTGTAAAGACATTTAAGAAAAGAAAAACAAGGAGACAAGTCAGTTTCCATAGTAGAAGTGATAAAGCAGGGGAGGGAGATCATAAACGAATAAGGATAGGCAAATAAATTCTCGTAGAATGGGAAGGGGTGTGCAAGTATTAACAGAATAATAAAGACATGTTTAAAGACTAATTTATAGACAAGTTCGTAATGGTAAGAGCCTAAAGATCTCCCCAATAGAGTTGCCATGTTGTTGTGCCCCCTTTTTCTCGAAAAATCAGGTTTCGACATTTCTGGGAAAACTCCTTTCCATGAGGATAGGGAATTGGATTTGAAAGGGTAGCCACCTAACGGATTTAAGGTGCATTAGGGAACCCAAAGCAATTAACTCAGATAACCAGTCTACATCACCAGAGATCGGGTAAGGGCTCGAAATTACCTTCAGGGGAAGGTGTTAGGCATCCTTCGAGGTCCACAACGGTGGGTCCTGGCCGAACATAAATTAAGCGAATTATTCTAAAAAAGGGGATAGGACAATTTGGACAAATACAATATTCAATTTATCAAATAGGGATAAGCGGTGTTCCTAAGTTTTTTGGCCTATAGGATCATTCCATGCAATGCTTTGCAACTCCCTCAAGTCGGGGTTTTACTCATAGCATTAGCACATGGGCTATCATTTCCTTTACTACCCAATTACTATCTTCAAGTTGTTACTTAAGCGCACTAATTGATTCTAAACCGTACCCTATGCGTGCACTACCCTTCCTTACATATGGTCTTGGAGGTATTATGACCTCTATTTGGGATAGTTCTAGACCAATCCTATATTGCTTAAAAATGTGAAATCTAGGCGACAATTAAAACAAGTAGGACTTTCAAATAAAGCAAGTATGGGCTCACATTGACCTCCACACATAGGCAATAAAAGCACGCAATTGAATCATCAAACTTGATTAACTTTGGAATCCTATAGGCAGGATATCTACTTGAGACAACAGAGCGTAAAGACAGTTTTATTAAGGCGAGCATTGTGACCTATTTGTTTGCCTACTGATTTTATTCAGCTTGGATCTGGGCATTTCAGGTAGTAGTATGTCATAGTTTTAAACCAGAATCATTAAGGAGTCCCGCGGATACGCTGCCTAAGTGACTTGCAAGATCGCTTGAATTCAGAACAGACTAACAGGATCCTATAGGCATGATTTCTACGAGTTTGTCAACTACAGACCTATAGGCTTGATTTCTAAGTGTAGCACTCATTTTAACTCGTAAACACAGTTTTATTCCTTTTAGATCCTATAGGTATGCTTTCTAATTGCTGAATTAATTTAAACCATATAGGCATGATATCTCTAAGTTTCAGAACTGATTTCAAAGGAGTCTCAAGGACCCTAGGCAGTGCTCACACCGGGGGAGGTGAGAACCTAAATGACTAAGTGTACGAGTTTGAAAACCAGTGCATAAAGTGTAAGAGGGCAGGTTTAGAAATAGTTCAATTTCAGAAGAGAGAAAGTTCAGAATACAATGTTGCAGGCAGAACTGCTCCAAGAAACAAACAAGGTTCAGGTACAACATAAAGTTCAAACATGGCGAAGTCTGATTAAGCTAAATGCTTATGTTGGTATTTGAAACAGTCCTTGCTTAGTCACAGGAGCAATAAGGCAGAAGCATTTGAATTGAACAGACATGACACACGAATTAAGCACAAACATACTTGATTACATGCTTATAGTTCAGAACAGGTATAAACTGACAAGCAGATTGAACCTTAAATCAACTTATGAGAGGATTCCTGTTATTCTACATAACATAGTCTTAAGTTAACAATATTATCAACTTCACAGATAAAGGACAGAATCATGCTAGGAATTAAAACAGGCTAATCACACAAAGCATAGAGAAGGAAATTACAAAAGTTAGGGCATACCAGTTAAGAAGAAAGCGAGTAAAGGTGCGGTAATAGTTAAATTCTAGAGTAATTTGGCCTTGGCTTTCAGCCGGCCAAACAATATCCACTTAGTGCAGAAATCAGAATAGGAGCAAGAGAGAGAGAGAGCTTAGTTTTTTAGTTGTGAGAATAGGAAAGTTCAAGTCTTGTTCTAAAGGGGAAAAGGGAAAGGGTTTAAATAGTGTTCAATTAAGTTAACAAATAAGGGTAGCAATCAAACACACATAAACAAGGTAAGAAAATAATCCCAGAATCAACTGAAGTCTAGTTTAGGGACAAATAGTATAGAGTTCAGTCAATTAATAGGGCATAATAGTGTGTAATCAGGCGAGTAACACTTAGAATATGGAAAATATCAATTAACAAACAATCTCAAGGCAAAATAAGGTAAAGAAATAAAGAAAGACATGGTAGATTGAACAGAATAAGGAAAATATCAGTCCTGTACGAGAAAAGAAATAGCACGGAGAATCAGTAAAAGTATCAAACTCTAGTTTTAGGTAAACCACAAAATCTACAGTAAAATAAGGTACATAATGCTTACAATGAACGTGGACAAGAGATTATTAAAAGAGGAAGACCCAAATCGAACCATATTTGGTTCAATTAACACAGGTCTGAAACCCTAATTTGGGTAAGCTATAAAATCAGCAAAGAAACAAGGACACAGTAATCACATACTGTGTACAATGAACATAGACAAGAGTTATGTGTAGGGTAAAAATCGGGGGGGGGGGGGGTTCCAATTTCTCATTTATCATGATGCCCCATAAGGACACTTCCCGAGGCTCGAGACCGGGGTCGAGGTTCACCTTCGAGGGAGTGTCGGTGTTCGATCTCGGAGCCCTGCAGATCAACAGATATATTGAGAGAAATGGGGAGTTCCCAAGATACACAACTAGGGTTGATAGAGCCTACTGGACTACCCTAACCCTGAATCGGGGTGTCATATCTAGCTGTCCCATCTCCGTTTCTTTGTATTTAATACATTTTTGTACTATATTGAGACTTCCCTCCTATATAAAGGGGATGCCTATCATTATGTAAGCCTCTGTTACTCCAGTTACTCCACACGAATATATGAAGAACATTCTCTCTACTTTCTAACATACTTTCTTGTTATTATTGCTTTGATTTATTATCTTCATACTTGTTCATCATTTATTGCTTATCATTGGCCATACAGAGCCTTTATTAGTTTCGACATAACTATTAGTCATACATCGATCGCCGTCGATACCTCATTATCGAGCCACAGAATCGGCCCCGAGGCCCTCATATCGACGAGCTCGAGGCCTCAATTGTCAGCCTCTTGGTTTGGTTATCATCTCATTTTTAGCTCGTACTTCATCTCTAAACTTCATATACGTAGCATCATCTGCTTATCATCTAGCATAAAAATAGATCACATATTTTTAGAGTCCCATCAACAAATTTAATTGTTATTACCATTTTCACGGTAAACAGTTTGGCGCCCACCGTGGGGCTAAAAATAATAGTGGTTTTTTCTTGCTGGTTTTATTACACAACACAAGCTATCTTTCACGCTTTTCTTGTCCAAGATCTTCAAGTTTCAGGTCGGAATGCCTAACTCAGTAAATAAAGGCGAAAACTGCTATCCCGAGAACCGCGGAGGAAAGGGTATGACTATTCCAGGTGTCGGTATACCACCACAGAGCCTTGTGAGCACCTTGAAGCCAATTCCCGAGGATATGACCTCATGCGACGCCCAATGCATCAACATCGTTTCTCGTATTCTCCAAAGAGCACGTCAAAAAATCCCATGGGAAACTCAACAAAATCCAACCTGGGCAAAGGGAGAAATTCCTCGGCACGTCGTTCATATGATTATCGGAGGGACCGACGTTCCCCAGGGGCCCGTGATCAAACGGAAAAAAAATCTGCCGTGGAAGAAGCACCAATCCGAGGCCGCATGACCGAAGACACCCTCGCATTCAGCGAAGATAATTTCGAGATCTTGGCAGAACCACATAACGACGCGCTAGTAATTTAATTTCTTTTAAGCAACATTTGAGCTAAACGTGTGCTCGTGGATCCAGGCAGCTCCGCCAACATAATCAGATCGAAGGTAGTAGAACAGCTTGGGCTACTCGATCGGGTCATACCCGCCTCCCGGGTCCTCCACGGCTTCAACATGACCGGCAAAGTAACAAAAGGAGAAATCACCCTCCCGGTCGACACGTCCAGCATGATTCAGAACACCGAGTTCCAAGTCATTGGCGGCGACATGAGGTACAATGCATTGCTCGGCAGACCATGGATACAAAACATGAGAGCAGTACCGTCGACCCTGCACCGGATGATAAAATTCCCCACGGGGGATGGCATAGCAACCATATATGGAGAACAACAGGCGGCGAAAGAAATGTTTGCGTTTTACCATGAGGCACCGACACTAAAGCACTCGATCTCGGATGAGTCTAAGAGCATACAGACCCCCGAGGACGACGAAAAAGATTTCTTTGCACCCCGAACTTTCGTTGCCCCCGAAGAGTCGGATGCGACATAGTCAACGATCGAAGACCTGGAGCAGACTGTCTTGGACAAATACCTCCCATATCGTAAAGTATACCTGGGAATGGGATTAACCCCCGAACTCAGGAAAAAGTTCATTCAATTTCTATTTAACAATATCGACAGTTTCGCCTGGTCCCACTTAGATATGACAGGTATTTCGCCGGAAATAACCTTCCATAAACTGAGTGTCGATCCAGGTTCAAACCGGTAAAGCAGAAAAGAAGACCACAGTCTGAGGTAAAACACGCATTCATCAAGGAAGAGGTAATGAAACTCCTGAAAATAGGATCCATTAGAGAGGTTAAATACCCCGAGTGGATGGCCAACGTAGTAGTAGTACCCAAAAAGGGAAATAAGCTAAGAATGTGCATAGACTATAAAGACATAAATAAGGGATTCCCCAAGGATTCGTTCCCATTGCCTAACATCGATCGTCTGATCGACGCTACGGCCGGCCATGAGACCCTTACCTTTCTCGACGCCTACTCGGGATATAATCAAATTCAGATGAACCCCAAGGATATGGAGAAGACTTCATTCATCACAAAATACGGTACCTACTGTTACAACGTAATGCCCTTCGGATTAAAAAACACGGGGGCTACGTACCAACGTCTTGTTAATTAAATGTTTGAGCATCAAATAGGCAAATCCATGGAGGTTTATATTGACGATATGTTGGTTAAGTCCCTGCGCGCAGAGGACCATTTGACTCATTTGCAGGAAACATTCGACATCCTCAGGAGCTACAACATGAAGCTCAACCCCGAGAAGTGTGCCTTCATAGTGGGTTCGGGCAAATTCCTGGGCTTCATGGTATCAAACAGGGGGATCAAGATTAACCCTGATAAAATCAAGGCCACCGAAGAAATCACGGTGGTAAATAATGTGAATGCCGTGCAACGGCTGACAGGGCGAATAGCGGCTCTGGGAAGATGCATATCAAGATCATCCGATAGGAGCCATCATTTTTTCTCTTTACTCAAAAGGAAAAAAAACTTTGAATGGACCCCAGAATGCCAACACGCCTTGGAGGAACTGAAATGATATCTGACAAGTCCACCTCTGCTCCATACGCCTAAGGAGGATGAAACACTGTATCTATATCTAGCCGTGTCAGAAATAGCGGTAAGCGGCGTGCTGGTTCGAGAAGAGCAAGATACGCAATTCCCTGTTTATTACGTAAGCCGAACCCTAGGGGACGCCGAAACTAGGTATCCACACCTAGAAAAATTGGCTCTCGCATTAATAAGCGCCTCGCAAAAATTGAAGCCCTATTTTCAATGCCACCATATATGCGTTTTGACAACCTATCCTCTCCGGAACATATTTCACAAACCCGACGGGCCGGTTGGCCAAATGGGCCATCAAACTTGGAGGATATGACATCGACTATCAACCTCGAACGGCCATCAAGTCCCAGATTTTGGCGGACTTCGTGGCCGACTTTTTGCCATCCCTCGTGCCCGAGGTAGAGAAGGAACTTTTATTAATATCAGGCACGTCCTCTGGGGTATGTACCCTGTTCATCGACGACGCCACAAACGTGAGAGGATCCGGACTCGGTATAGTCCTTAAGCTTCCTACGGGCGGCGTCAGCAGACAATCTATAAAAACTGCAAAATTGACTAACAATGAAGCCGAGTACGAGGCTATGATCGCATGCTTGGACCTGGCTAAAAGCTTGGGAGCTGAGACCATCCAGGCAAAATGCGATTCGCTCCTGGTGGATAACAAGGTGATGGGAGCTACGAGGTCCGGGAAGGCATGATGCAGAGGTATTTGGATAAAATCCAAGTCGCATTACGCCGTTTCAAAGAATGGACCTTGGTCCACATACCTCGAGAGCAGAATAGCGAGGCCGACAAACTCGCAAACTTGGGATCATCTGTCAAAGAAGATGACCTACTCCCCGGGGCTGTTGTTCAGTTATTTAAATCAGTGGCCGAAGAAGGTCACGCCGAGATTAACTCCACCAGCCTTACATGGGACTGGAGAAACAAATATATTGATTATTTAAAAGATGGGAAACTGCCCACAGACCCAAAATAGTCGAGGGCCCTACGAACCAAGGCAGCCCGGTTCTCGCTCGGCGAAAACAATACTCTATATGGAAGAACCTTTGATGGCCCCCTAGCAATATGTCTGGGGCCAAGGGATACAGACTATGTACTTAGAGAAATTCACGAGGGCACTTGCGGAAACCATTCGGACGCCGACTCCTTAGTTCGAAAGGTGATCAAGGCAGGCTACTACTGGGACAACATGGAGAAAGAAACCAAGGAGTTCGTCCGAAAGTGCGATTAATGCCAGAGATTTGCACCTATGATTCACCGACCCGGTAAACAATTGCATTTGGTCTTATCGCCATGGCCATTCATGAAGTGGGGAATGGACATCGTCGGACCCCTGCCGACAACACCGGGTAAAGCTAAATTCATCTTATTTATGATTGATTAATTCTGAAAATGGGTGGAAGCACATTATATGCCGATTCAGGATTCCCTCCGAGATAACGTGCGATAACGGGAGGCAGTTCGTCGGAAGCAAGGTAACACAGTTTCTTGAGGATCACAAAATCAAGAGGATCTTGTCGACGCCCTACCATCCGTGTGCAAACGGCCAGGCCGATTCCACAAATAAAACCATCATCCAAAACTTAAAAAAGAAGCTAGAAAGAGCCAAGGGAAAGTGGAGAGAAATATTGCCCGAAGTGCTATCGGCATACCGAACAACTTCAAAATCAACAACGGGGGAAACACCTTTCTCTCCATTATACGGTGCCGAAGCGTTGATACCAGTAGAGGTCAGAGAGCCGAGCGCTAGATTCCAGCATACCACCGAAATATTGAACAACAAGGCCATGACAACGGCCCTCGAACTACTGGAAGAAGAACAAGAAGCTTCGCTGGTCCGGATGGCCGCTAAAAAGCAAAGAATCGAAAGATATTATAACAGAAGAACTAACCTTCGATATTTCGGAGTCAGGGACTTGGTCCTAAGGAAAGTCACTCTCAACACAAAACCCCAATGAAGGAAAGCTAGGCCAAAGCTGGGAAGGACCGTACCGCGTCCTTGGGGTAGTCGGCAAAGGGTCTTACAAGCTCGGTACCATGGAGGGCAAACAACTTCAAAGCAACTAGAACATATCAATGCTAAAACGGTATTATTGCTAGAGCACCCAATTTTAAATTCCAAAAAGACCCTCGAGCATGCGTTGCACTCTTTTCCTTCAACTGGATTTTGTCCCTGGAAGTGTTTTACCGGTAAGGTTTTTAACGAGGCAACGACTATATGCTACCTAAAGAGGCTCAACAAATATTCAAGATTTTCTTTTGCAATCCACCTCCAATACTGGGGGCATCCACCCCCCCCCCCCCCGAAAGATCACCTGCTCGGGAAAGCCAAAATATCTCAAAACGGGGCATCAATAGGAAAGTAATGCACTGAGCCAAACGGTCGAATGAACTGTGCTCGTATAGAGCAACCAAGCCCCTAACAGCAAAACATGTATACTTTCACCAAGTAGCCAGAGAATACTTTTCATTAAAATATTTCACGCTTCAAAGGAAACTCAAATGTTCTAGCAAAAAGCATCTCCAAAATGAAAAGTGTCCCAAACACTCGGGGACTGGCGTCGACAAATCTATCTCCGAACGACCTCAGTGTCGGGACTCCAAACTCATAAGACCTCAACGAGGCAACGCAAAAATCGCAAAACAACTCCAAGGCCGAAAGGTGTCCCAAACACTCGGGGACTGGCGTCGACAAATCTATCTCCGAACGACCTCCGGGTCGGGATTCCAAGCTCATAAGCCCTCAACGAGGCAACATAAAAATCACGAAATGACTCCAAGGCCAAAAAAGCCCCGAACACTCGGGGACTGGCGTCAAAATCTCAAAAATTGTATGACCTCAGGGTCGGAATCGCCAAAGTCGTAAGCCCTCAATGAGGCAACACCAAGCTTACAAGTAAACGACTTCCGAGCCAGGATGACCTCGTTAACTAGGGGACTGTCGCCAAGCACCATTCACTAAAAAACTTGAGGCCATAAGACCCCGAGCGGGCATACTCGGTCTCGTAAGACCTACATAAGGCAGCAACAACATATGTAAGACCTCAAGCAAGGCATGAATCACACTTGTACCAAGTGGCAACATTTGTAAGACCTCAGGCAAGGCATGAACCATACTTGTACCAAGTATCTGAAATCTGTAAGACCTCGACGACATGAAAAATTTGTAAGACCTTGCTAAAGGCATAAACCGATCGCAAAATTTAGGTTAAATATCGAACTTGTAAGACCCCTAAAAAGGCATACCCTCGATATAGACGCCCAAACTACATCACTTGGGACCTAAAACGGCTCCGGCCAAGTACAAATGACTACGGTCATAAGGCTGTACCAGCCAAACTAACGCGACTCGGGATGCCCGACCGTCGCTACAAAATCACAGGCCTTCAATTACTTCGAGTCTACTTCAAAATGAACTAGTTAAACAGGCTACCCTTGGCATAGGGAAAAAAGATTCGACCATGTCATCTCCAAATCACAGGCTTCGAGCTACTCAGCCTCCGAGCCAAACCTCCCGAGGTGCTCGATCATCGCCACAATACGGCTTGTAATCGAGGTTTTTCTCGAACCGTCGAAGAGTCAGGAAAGAATCATTGCAAAAGTCCTTAACGAGGGGAAAATAAAGCCCATATAAAAGGTCGCTTCGACCGATGGCGTAAGAGCCATTGTCGCCAGCCCACGCAAATCTGAAAACTTGAGGGTCGAAAGAGCTCGAGTCGAAACCTGACTCGGAGACTGAACCCAAAATAGTTACCTAAAAAATGCCCTAGGTCAAAAAGCATAAGAGCTCAAACGCCAGCTTACACTAAAAGGTCGCTTCGACCCAGGGCGTAAGAGCCATTATCGCCAGCCCATGCAAATCTAAAAACTTGAGGCTAGAAAGTGCTTGAGTCGAAACCCAACTCGGAGACTGAATCCAAAATAGTTACCTAAAAATGCCCCAGGAAAAAATCATAAGAGCTCAAACGCCAGCTTGCGCACAAAAGAATAAGAGCTCAAACGCCAGCTTACACATAAAAGGTCGCTTCGACCTAAAGACATAAGAACCGTTGCCGCCAGCCTGCACGAAAGGGAAAGAAAGGATAGGAAACCAAAAACCTTCTAATGACCCCCAGGGGGAGTGTTTACAAATATTGGAAAAACCTTTACAAGAAGAAAGGAAAGAAAAGTCCTAATCTATTATTGTGCCTACGTCTTCGATGCCTTCACCGAGGGTTACGTCCCATCGGCTACAGGTCCTTCAGTGGTCTCTTCCCCTCCGGGGGCTCTGCCTTTATTTTTGTCTCCTCCTGAGCCACTGCCCGACATGCCTCCGAGAGTAAGCAAGGCAGCATCCCTCCTCCCCAGGGTCTTCCCCTTCCTGGTCTAAGTGCTGGTTGCAATAGCATCCTCTCCATGCAAAGATATAAGCGCCTCAGCTTCAGTTTTGATCCCGAATAGTGCAACTACCAGCTCGTAATGGAGACCTCTGTACTTATCACTATCCTCCATCGCATCACTGAGCTGACGCTCGACCAGGGTCACTCTCTCCTGGAGCATACCTCTCGGATGTTATCTCCCTTACGCGCCGTTTGAGTTCGGAGACTTCTAAATCTCTGGCCCGGAGCTCCTCCCTCAGCGCCTTCCTTCTCCAACTACACAAGCCAGGTCGGAGATGATAAGACACTGAGATCTGGAAAAAACATTCAGATAATGGCAAACAGAGACTTGGTAACCTGTTCAGTAAGATGAGCTTTCTCGAGCTCATGACGGATCACCTTACCCCGATACCGGGAGAAAGTCTGACTATAAAGCACCTTGGCCTGAACCACGGAAAAATATAAGTTAGAAAGAAAAAGATTGGAACAACCAACGCCAGAGTGACAGACAGGGTTCGCACGGGTTACCTGCTCACAGAGCCTGCTCATCTCGCGAAAGACGAGTGAAGCATCAATCTCAGGGATTTCCCCGGGAATGGTTGGAAGCCCCTCGGGTACACCTCCGCCTTCGATAAATCTCTCTTCTTCAGAATTCTCTTCACGCGGGACATCTTGTACTCCCTTAGGAGATAGGGTCGTTCCCTGAGGGAAATCAACTTGAACCACGGCACTAGCACGATATCGAGACCATCCCTTGGCTATTCGGGGCCCCAAGACTAGGCCCCTCCGAACCATCTACCGAAGGCACTCCTGCCCGAGGGAAACCCTAATCATCGGCCAGCTCGGAGGCTACACCTGGTGCCTCATTAGTTGTCCCCCTGCTACAAAGCTGGACCGCAGCACCCTCAGACTCCGGCTCAGAAGCCACTGCCTCCACGGCCCAAGAGTCGGCCAGATTTGTCGCTCCCTCGGATGCCGTCGAGAAGATATTTTCCACCTTGCCGTCAACTCAAGTTAGGGCCGCCGGGTCAGCCTCAGTTTCTTCCACCTTCATCTTGTTGGATTCTGAGGGCCCGTCCGACGGATCCCGTTGTCTCTTTTTCCCGTCGTCGGATATCAAAGCGGCTTCCTCACCAGGCAATGCTCCCTTCATCAAGGGGACCTCCCCCAGGCCTACAAAAGCGCAAGGGGTAAACGCAGGAAACAAGAATGATGCTACTAGCGACTCAGGTCAAAAAATATAACTGCGACAGGGATAAAGGCTTACCGTGATCTTTAGTGTCACGACCCCAACCCCGGTCGTGATGGCGCCCAACACACTGCTAGGCAAGCCCGATCAATTTAATAACCTTAACCATTTTTTATCCAGTTCATGAATTAATTAACACAGATAAATTACTAAATCATAATACTGAAATTTTGAAATAGAGTTAAAACATGCGGAAATCCCAAATATCAATACTACTACACAGCCCGAAGAATCCGGTGTCGTGAGTCTGAGCCTCTAATACATGAGTATCAACCTACTACATATCGTTCTAAAGAAATGCAGAAATAAAGCAATAAGGTAGAAGCGAAGATCAGGACTGCGGACGTCATGCAGCTACCTTGATACCCCCAGATATGCTACTCGGCAGAGAAGTCCTCACTCAGCCTCAGATGTACCTGGATCTGCACGCAAGGTGCAGGGAGTAATGTGAGTACTCCGACCCAGTGAGTAATAAACATAAATAAAGGCTGAGAATAAGAAATCCTGAATAGGCACCAAGTAATTCTATAAATACCGCAATTTAAACCAAGTAGTATAAAGTCAGTAAGCCAATAAAACAATTATGGAAATTCTACAACAGATAAGTAGTAAATGACAGTCAAATATGAAATGCAACACATAGTCCGGTACTCTCTAGTACCCGCTGCGGCGTGCAGCCCGCTCCATTTAATTATCGTCGACGGCGCTCACTGGGGTGTGCAGACTTCGAGAGGAGCCCCTTACGGCCCAAGCGCAATAATAAGCCATCTCGTGGCATCAACTAGGCCCTCGACCTCATATCAATATCAATACAATACCGCTGCGGCGCGCAGCCCGATCCCATACTCAGTCCAGAATCACATAAGCCCCTTGGGCACAGTACTATAGAAATATTCTGCCCAAACTTCATTAAAAATATCAATTAAGTTTCAAGTTTGAGAAAAGGTGGCTGAGTTTGCAAAACAGTATTAAATACTAGGACTAAGTTCAATAATAGGTAAAAAAAAATGGTAAGAAACCAGTAATGACGATCCCTGAAGGATTCAATCAGTTGGCACGAAGCCCAAGTATAGCAATCAACTCAACTTATAATGATAACAAGTGAAATTCAGTCAAATACATAGTAAATTTATCTACCGGGACGGATCAAGTCACAATCCCCAACGGTGCTCTACCCCACGCTCGCTATCGGCGTGCAAGTCACCTCAATATAGTACTACGAGGTGCAAACCCGGGGTTTCAAACCCTCAAGACATCATTTACATCTATTACTCACCTCAAGCCGGCCAAAATCCTAGCTCGCTATGCCCTTGCCTCTAAAATCGACCTCCTCGTGCACCGAATCTGACCAAAACCACAATGAATACGTCACAATATGCCAATAGAACAATACCCAATCGAAAACAATCGAAAAAATAGCAAAATCTCGAAATTAGCAAAACCCGAGCCCCGGGCCCACTTCTCAAAAATCAGAAAATTTTACATCAACGGGTTCCTTATCTCGCCACGATCCATACATACCAAAAACTCCCAAATCCGAGCTCAAATGGGCCATCAAAACCCAATTTGAAATATCAAATTTCAAGCCCTAGTTCTTCCCCTTTTTGCTAAGTTTTCATGAATTTCTAGGTTGACTCTACAACTAAATCATGTTTTTAGTTCATAGAACTCACCTCCAATCAATCCCAGTCGAAACCCTTTTCAATTCCCGTCCAAAAGCTCTCAAGGATGCTCAACAATGGTGAAAATAAGACTTAGTTCGCGGATGAAATGTTAATAAAAACCCTTCTGCCCAGCTGGTATTTACTCTATGCGAACGCGAGGGCTCTCTCGCGTTCGCGATGAACAAAGCTTGCCTCTGACAATATTACCCTCCGCGAACGCGAGGGCTCCACCTGCGAACGTGAACCTTCAGCTGCTCCAACTACGCGAACGCGTGATTCATGCCGCGAACGCGAAGAATAAATAATGCGGGTCCTCAATTCCTCTTGCGCGAACGCGAGACACTGCCCGCGACCGCGATGCAGCAGAACTCGAACCTATGCGAACGTGAGACCCAGATGCGAACGCGAAGAACAAAAACTCAGGCCCCTAAATCCTTCTACGCGAACGCGATGGCCCACTCGCGTTCGCGAAGACCAATGTCCTGCTGCACTGACTGCTGCATTTTCTGCAACATTTTTCCAAGTTCAAACCTCCCGCTAGCCATCCGAAATCACCCCGAGGCCCCCGGGACCTCAACCAAAAGCACCAACACATCCTAAAACACCATTCAAACTTGTTCCAATCATAAAAACACCTCAAACAACACTAAAACCATCATTTCTCATCCAATTCAAGCCTAAGTTCTTCAAAAACTTCCGAAATACGCATTCGATTAAAAACTCAACCAAATCACCTCCGAATGACTTGAAATTTTGCACATACATCCCAAATCACATAACGAAGCTACAACAATCGGAATTCGCCAAAACAAACCTTCCTTAAAGAGACTAAGTGTCTCATTTCCTTCTAAAACCAATCCAAATCAACTCGTTCACACAAGACTCTTATAATGAAGCATAAAGAAGCAGAAAATGGGGAAAACGAGGCGGTAACTCATGTGACGACGGGTCGGGTCGTCACATCCTCCCCAACTTAAACAAATGCTCGTCCTCGAGCGAGTCAAGAAACATACCTGAAGACTCAAATAGGTGAGGGTATCTGCTCTGCATCTCCCGCTCGGTCTCCCAGGTAGCCTCCTCCACGGGCCGACCTCTCCACTGCACCTTCACCGGAGCAACATCCTTTGACCTCAACTTTCGAACCTGACGATTTAAAATGGCTGCTGGCTCTACATCATAAGTCAAATCACCCTCCAACTAAACTGTACTGGAATCTAAGACATGGGACGGGTCTCCAATATACTTCCGGAGCATAGAAACTTGAAAAACTGGATGCACGCTCGACAAGCTGGGTGGCAAAGCAAGCTCATAGGCCACCTCCCCAATCCTCCTAAGTACCTCAAAAGGCCCAATGAACTGCGGACTCAATTTCCCTTTCTTTCCGAATCTCATAACACCCTTTGTGGGTGAAACCTTCAGCAAGACCTTCTCACCAATCATATAAGATACATCTCGGACTTTCCTGTCCGCATAACTCTTTTGCCTTGACTGCGCTGTACGGAGTCTCTCCTGAATCACCTTCACCTTCTCCAACGCATCCTGAACCAAATGTGTCCCCAACAATCTAGCATCGCCGGGCTCGAACCAACCAACTGGAGATCTACACCGTCTCCCATACAAGGCCTCATACAGTGCCATCTGAATGCTGGACTGATAGCTGTTGTTGTACGCAAACTCTGAAAGCGGTAGAAACCGAACCCATGACCCTCCAAAGTCAATAACACAGGCACGTAGCATATCCTCCAATATCTGAATGGTGCGCTCGGACTGCCCGTCCGTCTGAGGCTGAAAGGCTATGCTCAACTGCACCTGAGTACCCAACTCTCACTGAACCGTCTGCCAAAACTGAGAGGTAAACTGAGTGCCCCGATCTGATATGATGGAAACTGGGACACCATGCAACCGAACAATCTCCCGAATATAAATCTCTGCCAGCCGCTCTGAAGAATAAGTAGTACAAACCGAAATGAAGTGCGCGGACTTGGTCAGCCTGTCTAAAACCACCCAAATAGCAACAAACTTCTTCAAAGTCCGAGGGAGTCCGGTAACGAAATCCATAGTGATCATCTCCCACTTCCACTCAGGAATAACCATCTGCTGGTGCAAGCCACCCGGTCTCTGATGCTCATATTTCACCTGCTGACAATTAAGACACCGGGCCACATACTCCACAATATCTCTCTTCATCCTCCGCCACCAATAGTGCTGTCTAAGATCCTGATACATCTTCGCGGCACCCATATGAATAGAATACCGCGAGCTATGGGCCTCCTCTAATATTAACTCCCGAAGCCCATCCACATTGGGCACGCAAATCCGGCCCTGCATCCTCAACACACCATCATCACCAATGGTCACATCCCTGGCATCATCATGCTGAACCCTGTCCTTAAGGACAAGCAAATGCGGATCATCATACTGACACTCCCTGATGCGGTCATACAAGGAAGATCGAGAAACCACACAAGCCAACACCCGACTGGGCTCTGAAATGTGTAGTCTCACTAATCGGTTGGCGAAGGCCTGAACATCAACTGCAAATGGCCTCTCCTCAACTGGAATGTATGCCAAGCTCCCCATACTCACCGCCTTTCGGCTCAAAGCATCAGCCACTACATTGGCCTTCCCCGGGTGATACAGAATGCTGATATCATAATCCTTAAGTAACTCTAGCCACCTCCGCTGCCTCAAATTAAGATCCTTTTACTTGAACAAATGCTTAAGACTGCGATGATCAGTGAATACCTCACAAGATACGCCATACAAGTAATGCCTCCAAATCATCAATGCATGAACTATAGCAGCTAGCTCTAAATCATGAACGGGGTAGTTCTGCTCATGGGGCTTCAACTAACGAGAAGCATAAGCAATAACTCTACCCTCCTGCATCAAGACACAACCAATCCCAACTCGCAAAGCATCGCAGTATACCGTATAAGAACCTGAAGCTGATGGAAAAACCAATACTGGAGTTGTGGTCAAAGCTGTCTTGAGCTTCTGAAAGCTCTCCTCACACTCGTCCGACCTTACAAATGAAACACCCTTCTGAGTCAACTTGGTCAAGGGCGATGCAATAGAGGAAAAACCCTGAACAAACCGGTGATAATAGCCTGCCAACCCAAGGAAACTACGAATCTCTGTGGCTGAGGATGGTCTAGGCCAACTCTGCACCGTCTCTATCTTCTTCGGGTCAACCTGAATACCCTCCCTGGACACCACGTGTCCCAAGAAAGCTACTGAACCGAGCCAGAACTCACACTTGGAGAACTTTGCATAAAGCCTCTCCTCCCTCAATCTTTGCAATACAACTCGCAAATGCTGCGTGTGCTCCTCCTGACTACGCGAGTATACCAGAATATCATCAATGAACACTATGACAAATGAATCCAGATAAGGCCGAAATACACTGTTCATCAGATGTATGAACGTTGTTGGGGCATTGGTCAGCCCGAAAGACATGACAAGAAACTCATAGTGACCATATCTAGTCCTGAAAGCAGTCTTATGAATATCTGATGATCTTCAACTAGTGATAACCCGAACGGAGATCAATCTTGGAAAACACCCTCGCTCACTGAAGCTGGTCAAACAAATCATCTATGCGAGGCAGGGGATACTTGTTCTTCACTGTTACTTTGTTCAATTGCCTATAATCGATACATATTCTCATTGTGCCATCCTTCTTCTTCACAAATAGGACTGGCGCACCCCAAGGTGACACACTAGGCCGAATGAACCCCTTATCTAGGAGCTCTTGAAGCTGCTCCTTCAATTCTTTCAACTCCGCTGGTGCCATATGATATGGCGGAATAGAGATGGGCTGAGTTCCCGGCACCAGGTCGATACCAAAATCAATATCCCTGTCCGGCGGCATGCCCGGCAGGTGTA